>NC_084550.2:49852500-49947500 GCF_033978685.3 Nerophis lumbriciformis | reverse complement strand
GTATTTTCCGGACCATAGGGCGCACCGGATTATAAGGTGCACTGCCGATGAATGGTCTATAATTGATCTTTTTTCAAACATAAGGCGCACCAGCCTAGAAGGCTCACTGCCGATTAATGGTCTATAATTGATCTTTTTTCATACATAAGGCGCACCAGCCTAGAAGGTGCACTGCCGATTAATGGTCTATAATTGATCTTTTTTCATACATAAGGCGCACTGCCGATGAATGGTCTATTTTTGATCTTTTTTCATACATAAGGCGCACCAGCCTATAAGGCGCACTGTCGATGAATTGGCTATGATTGATCTTTTTTCGTACATAAGGCGCACCAGCCTAGAAGGTGCACTGCAGATGAATGGTCTATCTTTGATCTTTTTTCATACATAAGGCACACTGCCGATGAATGGTCTATTTTTGATCTTTGTTCATACATAAGGCACACCGGCCTATAAGGCGCACTGCCGATGAATGGTCTATAATTTATATTTTTTCATATATAAGGCGCACCAGTCTAGAAGGCGCACTGCCAATGAATGGTTTATTTTTGATCTTTGCTCATACATAAGGCGCACCAGACTATAAGGCGCACCGCTGATGAATGGTCTATTTAAAAAAAAATCTTTTTTCATACATTAGGCACACCAGCCTATAAGGCGCACTGCCGATGAATGGTCTATAATTGATCTTTTTTCAAACACAAGGCGCAGCAGCCTAGAAGGCGCACTGCCGATTAATGGTCTATAATTGATATTTTTTCATATATAAGGTGCACCAGTCTAGAAGGCGCACTGTCGATGAATGGTTTATTTTTGATCTTTGCTCATACATAAGGCGCACTGCCGATGAATGGTCTATTTAAAAAAAATCTTTTTTCATACATTAGACACACCAGCCTATAAGGCGCACTGCCGATGAATGGTCTATAATTTATCTTTTTTCAAACATAAGGCGCAGCAGCCTAGAAGGCGCACTGCCGATGAATGGTCTATAATTGATCTTTTTTCATACATAAGGCGCAGCAGCCTATAAGGCACACTGCCGATGAATGGTCTATAATTGATCTTTTTTCATACATAAGGCGCACTAGCCTATAAGGCGCACTGCCGATGAATGGTCTATAATTGATCTTTTTTCAATCAACCAAAAAAATACAACACAACAAACTCATGACGCAATAAATTAAACCAATAACCAAAACTAATAACACAAAAACAAAGTAATCAGCAAATAAAAAAATAAGTTACAATAAAAAACTAACCATCTCACTAACAAAAACAAAGTAGTTAACACAATTTACTAACAAGCCCACAAAAAAATGATCAGCAAACTAACCAAGTAATAAAACAAAAACTAAATACCAGACAAAGTAACACAACAAACCATTAAATAACATAGCAAAAACAAACTAACATGCTAATAACAAATAACTAGCCAAAATAACAAGATTTATGGATGGATGGATGGAAGATTTACTAACGAATCAACCAAAAATGTAAACATTAACCAACAACTACTACTAACCAACCAACAAAAAAATGAAAAAATACCTAAGGAACAAACAAACAACCAACAAACAAATGAACAAGCTAAAAGTCGAATCAACCAACTAGCTAAAGGCAACTAAGGTAGTAACAAGTAGTCAGTCGTGGTCAAAAGTGTACATACACTTGTAAAGAACATAATGTCATGGCTGTCTTGAGTTTCCAATCATTAATACAACTCTTATTTTTTTGTGATAGAGTGATTGGAGCACATATTGTTGGTCACAAATAACATTCATGAAGTTTGGTTCTTTTATGAATGTATTATGGGTCTACTGAAAATGTGAGCAAATCTGCTGGGTCAAAAGTATACATACAGCAATGTTAATATTACTATTAACATACAGAATAGTGCTGCTAGGATCCTGTTGAGAGTGCGGAAATACCAATTCTCAAATCCCTTCACTGGCTTCCTGTTCCACTCAGGCTGGAATACAAAGTCTCCCTACTAACCCACCAGTGCCTCCATGGAAATGCCCCCCCTCTACCTCAAAGAACTACTCACCCACAAATCCTCCACTCAACACCTCCGCTCTGGACAGGCTAACCTCCTCCAACCTCCGAGGACAAAGCTACGAACAATGGGAGACCGGGCTTTCTGCTCGCTCCCAGTCTGTGGAACGCTCTCCCTGACCACCTGAGGGCACCACAGACTGTGGATGCTTTTAAAAAAGGCCTAAAAACCCTTCTTTTTAAAAAAGCTTTTTTTTTTTTTTTTTAGATATATGCATACTAGTTCTAGCTATTAGGCTGTTTTAGTTTTTATTTTTATTATCTTTTTTTTTTTAATACACTGTAGCACTTTGAGGTTGTTTGCTCAATGTAAAGTGCTTTTTACAAATAAAATCTATTATTATCGTTATTATTAATATTTGGTTACATGTCCCTTGGCAAGTTTCACTGCAATAAGGCTCTTTTGGTAGCCATCCACAAGCTTCTGGTTGAATTTTGGACCACTCCTCTTGACAAAATTGGTGCAGTTCAGCTAAATGTGTTAGTTTTCTGACATGGACTTGTTTCTTCAGCATTTTCCACACGTTTAAGTCAGGACTTTAGGAAGGCCATTCTAATCAATCAATCAATCAATGTTTATTTATATAGCCCTAAATCACAAGTGTCTCAAAGGGCTGCACAAGCCACAACGACATCCTCGGTATAGCCCACATAAGGGCAAGGAAAAACTCACCCCAGTGGGACGTCGATGTGAATGACTATGAGAAACCTTGGAGAGGACCGCATATGTGGGTAACCCCCCCCCTCTAGGGAGACCGAATGCAATGGATGTCGAGTGGGTCTAACATAATATTGTGAGAGTCCAGTCCATAGTGGATCCAGCATAACAGTAAGAGTCCAGTCCACAGTGGGGTCAGCAGGAAACCATCCCGAGCGGAGACGGGTCAGCAGCGCAGAGATGTTCCCAACCAATATACAGGCGAGCGGTCCACCCCGGGTCCCGACCCCGGACAGCCAGCACCCCATCCATGGCCACCGGATCTGTGTGTCTTCCCCTCCACAAGGGATAGGGGGCAGCAGAGGAGAAAAGAAAAGAAACGGCAGATCAACTGGTCTAAAAAAAGGGGGGCTATTCAAAGGCTAGAGTATATAAATGAGTTTTAAGATGGGACTTAAATGTTTCTACTGAGGTAGCATCTCTAATTGTTACCGGGAGGGCATTCCATAGTACTGGAGCCCGAATAGAAAACGCTCTACAGCCCGCAGACTTTTTTTGGGCTCTGGGAATCACTAATAAGCCGGAGTTCTTTGAACGCAGATTTCTTGCCGGGACATATGGTACAATACAATCGGTAAGATAGGCTGGAGCTAGACCGTGTAGTATTTTATACGTAAGTAGTAAAACCTTAAAGTCGCATCTTAAGTGCACAGGAAGCCAGTGCAGGTGAGCCAGTATAGGCGTAATATGATCAAACTTTCTTGTTCTTGTCAAAAGTCTAGCAGCCGCATTTTGTACCAACTGTAATTTTTTAATGCTAGACATAGGGAGACCCGAAAATAATACGTTACAGTAATCGAGACGAGACGTAACGAACGCATGAATAATGATCTCAGCGTCGCTAGTGGACAAAATGGAACGAATTTTAGCGATATTACGGAGATGAAAGAAGGCCGTTTTAGTAACACTCTTAATGTGTGACTCAAAGGAGAGAGTTGGGTCGAAGATAATACCCAGATTCTTTACTGAGTCGCTTTGTGTAATTGTTTGGTTGTCAAATGTTAAGGTGGTATTATCAAATAAATGTCGGTGTTTAGCAGGACCGATAATCAGCATTTCCGTTTTCTTAGTGTTGAGTTGCAAGAAGTTAGCAGACATCCATTGTTTAATTTCATTAAGGCACGCCTCCAGCTGACTACAATCCGGCGTGTTGGTCAGCTTTAGGGGCATGTAGAGTTGGGTGTCATCAGCATAGCAATGAAAGCTAACACCGTATTTGCGTATGATGTCGCCTAGCGGCAGCATGTAAATACTAAAGAGTGCAGGGCCAAGAACCGAACCTTGGGGGACTCCGCACGTTACCTTAACATAGTCCGAGGTCACATTGTTATGGGAGACGCATTGCATCCTGTCAGTAAGATAGGAGTTAAACCACGACAAGGCTAAGTCTGACATGCCAATACGTGTTTTGATACGCTCTAATAAAATATTATGATCGACGGTATCGAAAGCAGCGCTAAGATCAAGAAGCAGCAACATAGATGACGCATCAGAATCCATCGTTAGCAGTAGATCATTAGTCATTTTTGCGAGGGCTGTCTCCGTAGAGTGATTTGCCCTGAAACCGGATTGAAAAGGTTCACAGAGATTGTTAGACACCAAGTGTTCATTTAGCTGCTGTGCGACAATTTTTTCGAGGATTTTCGAGATAAACGGAAGGTGGGACACCGGCCGGTAGTTTACCATGAGGTCAGGATCGAGGTTAGGTCTTTTGAGCAAAGGATGAATAACCGCTTTTTTGAATGCTAGTGGAACAGTGCCAGAGGAGAGTGATAAGTTTATAATATTTAGCACTGATGGACCTAATAATACAAAAAGCTCCTTGATAAGTTTCCCAGGAAATGGGTCAAGTAAACATGTTGTTTGTTTTGTCCCATTGACACATCTTAACAATTCCTCTAATGTTATTTCATCAAAGAGAGAGAAACTATTTTGGAGGGCGGTATCCTTCGTAGATACAGTCGTATCTGTGTTAATAGAACCCAGTTGTAGCTGCGATGCATTGTCTTTAATCTCCTTTCTAATGAGTTCAATTTTCTTATTAAAGAAATTCATAAAATCATCTGCTGAGTGGGTGGAGCTACTGGGAGGAGTCCCTTGTTGGGTTAGCGATGCTACTGTACTAAACAAAAATTTCGGATCATTTTTGTTGAGGTGGATGAGATTTGAGTAATATTTAGCTTTAGCTAGGGTAAGCATGTGTTTATAAGTTGTTAAACTATCACTCCATGCTTGATGGAAAACCTCAAGTTTAGTAGCGCGCCATTTGCGTTCCAGCTTTCTACATGATAATTTATGGGCTCTAGTTTCTTCTGTAAACCATGGGGTGCGCCTTTTAGGGGCTCTTTTAAGCTTTAGCGGTGCTATACTATCAATGGTGTCGCGCAGGGCGTCGTTAAAGTTGTTAGTGAGGTTATCAATAGAGCCGACATAGTTTGGGAATGGTGCCATTACCGAAGGCAGTAGGCCAGCAAGAGTCATCGTTGTGGCAGCATTAATGTTGCGGCTGCTATAGTAGTTATTATTATTAGTTTGTTGACAATGAGTCAGAACTTCGAATTTTATAAGGTAATGATCGGACATTACTTTAGTATACGGGAGTATCGTAACTTTGGAGGTGGTGACACCCCTGACCAGCACTAGATCTATCGTATTTCCGTTGCGATGCGTAGGTTCATTTATTATTTGTGTAAGACCACAGCTATCAATTATAGTCTGGAGCGCCATGCACTGAGGGTCCGATGGGGTATTCATATGGATATTAAAGTCCCCCATTATGATTATATTGTCGGCGTGCGTCACTAAATCAGCAACGAACTCTGAAAATTCACTGATGAAGTCCGAATTGGGTCCTGGGGGGCGGTAGATAACAGCCAGGTGGAGAGGCAGCGGTGTGACAAACCTCATAGTAAGCATCTCAAACGAGTTATGTTTATTATTTAGGTTCGGGGTAAGATTAAAGTTTTTATTGTGGATGAGTGCAACTCCCCCACCCCTTTTAATGGGACGGGCAATATGCGCTCCCGCATAGCCAGGAGGAGACGCCTCACCCAGCGCAAAGAAATCGTCTGGTTTGAGCCAGGTCTCGGCGAGACCAATAACGTCAAGATTATTGTCTCTAATGACCTCATTAACTAATAACGTTTTGGAAGATAATGATCTTATGTTTAAGAAGCCCATATTATAGGTAGTGGGCTGTTTTGAGGAGTTTTTGTTGAAATTATCCGTAGTAGCAATATTAATAATGTTGTGTTTATTATGTGTAGTGCAATTTAAATAATTACGACCATATCTAGGAATTGATATGACGGGAATTTTCCGATTGTTTGCTTGATGCTGTGATAAACCGAACGCATCATAACTTGCCACCTCAGTAGAGTGCATGTCTACTTCTGACACAGAAAAAACATTTTTTGAGTTGTGTATTGTTCTAAAATAGTTGCTATGTGTGCAGGTATTATCCAGCCTGGCGCTGGCTAGTTCTATTTTAACTAACTTCTCACCCGGACTAGCGCTTCTTTGAGGATTAGCCTTTCGCTTTGTTGTTAGCCCCGCTCGGCATCCCCGCTTCTGCTTCCGCTCACACCGCTTACGTGTCTTCCGTTGACGGTCCACGCTGGCACTTAACTCCGCTGCTTTGGAGGCCGCTGGATGTAGCCAGCGAAGAATCCCCATGCTAGCGAGGAGGTCGAAAGTACCCGCATCTTTCAGCCTATAACGGCCCGATCTATCCACATCCAGAATCGTCTGTCGGTCGTATCTGATCACGAAGTGTCCACGCTGTGAGCCAGCCATGAAATAGACAGAACTTAGGAAGGCCATTCTAAAACCTTAATTCTAGCCGGATTTAGCCATTCTTTTACCACTTTTGATGTGTGTTTGGGGTCATTGTCCTGTTGGAACACCCAACCGCGCCCAAGACCCAACCTCCGGGCTGATGATTTTAGGTTGTCCTGAAGAATTTGGAGGCAATCCTCCTTTTTCAGTGTCCCATTTACTCTCTGTAAAGCACCAGTTCCATTGGCAGCAAAACCGGCCCAGAGCATAATACTACCACCACCATGCTTGACGGTAGGAATGGTGTTCCTGGGATTAAAGGCCTCAACTTTTCTCCTCAAGTGTATGCAAACTTTTGACCACGTTGTAGTCGTAGAGTTAGTTTGCTCGCAAATTAGCTTTGGAATGAGATACGTTTAACACACAAAGGGTCGGTGTTGACGCTATAAAGCATCCGTCTTTATCAGGGCAGCACCTGAAGGCAATTGCTGCTTGAGAACATCCTCTTTGGACGCTGGTCATCCGCACATCAGTTAGTAATCTGCATGTCCTTCCTCCCGCCAAAGTGTTTGTTGGTAGCGGCCTGTGTTGCCGCTGATATCTGCGCTCTAATCCCACACTTGCTGCAAGGCGGCGGAGATGGGATCAGACGGAGCAGCTTTTTGCTGCCAACCAGCTTCTGCTGCTCTTGATTGCCCGAACTAACGCCATAAACCTCAAAATAGTGTTCCCTTTTTCGACAAACATCTAATTTTAAACCCAAAAACACATCATATAACACCAAACAAAGCAGTTTTTGGAGTTTATCTTTGCCTGGATGTTGGATTTCGATCAGGGGATGTCGTTGTGGTTTGTGAAGCCCTTTGAGGCACTTGTGATTAACACTAATACACTTTGATAGGTTGATTATTTGTGTCCAACCACCACAATAATAGAACTATGGAAACCAACCAACAAATTAACTAACTAGCACAGAACAAACAACTAATTACATAATCAAACAAACTCACTTACTAAAAACTCAATTAAGGAAAACATTGAAATGAAAGACCAACTGACTAAAAGTACTAAAGATGTGTATTGACAACATTAATAATATATACATACTATGCAAATATAAACAAGCTTGTTGTGAAAAATGAGTTGGATTTTCACAAAAAAAGGTCCCAATTTCAGAAGAAAAACTTTGAATTGTGGCAGTATTATAATAGAAGTCGTCATTTTACTCAACGCAAATGAGGATGATGTTTGATAAGAAATTATCGAGTTCGAGCCTATTATCGAATCCTATTATCGAATCCGCTTATCGAACCAATTCCTTATCGATTCTCTTATCGAGTCCAGATACGTTGTTGTATATGGAAAAAAACACACAATATTTGGTTGAACAAAAGCTCACTTTTATTATATAAGAAAAAAATAAAATCTAATAAATAAATAAATATTGACTGTTACCCCCCTAAAAAAATAAAATAAAATAAATAAATATTGACTGTTGTTACCCAAAGTATATTAAGTGGAATTTTTCAGAAAAACAAATGTATACAGTAACACCAAAAAAAACCTGTCTCTGTGATCACTATAGGTCAGGGGTCGGCAACCCAAAATGTTGAAAGAGCCATATTGGACCAAAAATACAAAAACAAATCTGTCTGGAGCCGCAAAAAAATTAAAAGCCATATTACATACAGATAGTGTGTCATGAGATATAAATTGAATTAAGAGGACTTAAAGGAAACTAAATGAGCTCAAATATACCTACAAACGAGGCATTATGATGCAATATGTACATATAGCTAGCCTAAATAGCATGTTAGCATCGATTAGCATGCAGTCATGCAGTGACCATATATGCCCGATTAGCACTCCCCACAAGTCAATAACATCAACAAAACTCACCTTTGTGCATTCATGCACAACGTTAAAAGTTTGGTGGACAAAATGAGACAGAAAAAGAAGTGGCATAAAACACGTCCTCGAAAGTCGGAGAAGGTTATACATGTAAACAAACTACGGTGAGTTCAAGGACCGCCAAAATTAGTAGGACAAAACGGCGCTCGCCAAATACTCGGATCAGTGAAGCATGTTTAATATAAACAGTGGGATTTATAACAATTAGGGAGGTTTGTGTCATGTTTGGCCTCCTACAGAAACCATATTAAAACAAAAAATAAATGCTTTCCCCTCATCTTTTTCCATTTTTCATACATCTTTGGAAAAGCTCCAGGGAGCCACTAGGGCGGCGCTAAAGAGCCGCATGCGGCTCTAGAGCCGCGGGTTGCCGACCCCTGCTATAGGTGTATAAATAATAATATAATGTTAATAAAATCAGTCCCTTGGGCACAAAACTGAAAATAATACAGCTCTTCAAAAAGTGCACTTCTGCTGCTATTTGACATAACTGTTTGTTATGATGCTTTGACATTTTTGCACTTTATTTCTTTATTGAAAGAAAATTCTATGAAGACAAAAGTTGTTTGCAAATGTGGTTACAATGCTAAAAAATGAAAAGTTAAAGCTAAAATAAGAAATACACTTGATTGAGTTAACATTATTTCTTTATAGGGGGAAAGATGTCTTGCTGACCTACTGCCTTCGGTAATGGCACCATTCCCAAATTATGTCGGCTCTATTGATAACCTCACTAACAACTTTGACAATGCCCTGCGCAAAACCATTGATAGTATAGCACCGCTAAAACAAAAAAGGGCCCCTAAAAGGCGCACCCCATGGTTTACAGAAGAAACCAGAGCTCATAAATTATCATGTAGAAAGTTGGAACGCAAATGGCGCGCGACCAAGCTTGAGGTTTTCCATCAAGCATGGAGTGATAGTTTAATATCGTATAAACGCATGCTTACCTTAGCTAAAGCTAAATATTACTCAAATCTCATCCGCCTCAACAAAAACGACCCTAAATTTTTGTTTAGTACAGTAGCATCCCTAACCCAACAAGGGACTCCTCCCAATAGCTCCACCCACTCGGCAGATGACTTTATGAATTTCTTTAATAAGAAAATTGAACTCATTAGAAAGGAGATTAAAGACAACGCATCCCAGCTACAACTGGGTTCTATGAACACAGTTACAACTGTATCTACGACGGATACTGCAATACAAAATAGTCTCTCTCTTTTTGATGAAATAACATTAGAGGAACTATTACAGCGTGTAAGTGGGATAAAACAAACAACATGTTTACTCGACCCACTTCCTGGGAAACTTATCAAGGAGCTTTTTGTATTATTAGGTCCATCAGTGCTAAATATTATAAACTTATCACTTTCCTCTGGCACTGTTCCCCTAGCATTCAAGAATGCGGTTATTCATCCTCTGCTCAAAAGACCTAACCTTGATCCTGAGCTCATGGTAAACTACCGACCGGTGTCCCACCTTCCCTTTATTTCGAAAATCCTCGAAAAAATTGTCGCACAGCAGCTAAATGAACACTTAGTGTCTAACAATCTCTGTGAACCTTTTCAATCCGGTTTCAGGGCAAATCACTCTACGGAGACAGCCCTCGCAAAAATGACTAATGATCTACTGCTAACGATGGATTCTGATGCGTCATCTATGTTGCTGCTTCTTGATCTTAGCGCTGCTTTCGATACCGTCGATCATAATATTTTATTAGAGCGTATCAAAACACGTATTGGTATGTCAGACTTAGCTTTGTCGTGGTTTAACTCTTATCTTACTGACAGGATGCAATGCGTCTCCCATAATAATGTGACCTCGGACTATGTTAAGGTAACGTGCGGAGTTCCTCAGGGTTCGGTTCTTGGCCCTGCACTCTTTAGTATTTACATGCTGCCGCTAGGCGACATCATACGCAAATACGGTGTTAGCTTTCATTGTTATGCTGATGACACCCAACTCTACATGCCCCTAAAGCTGACCAACACGCCGGATTGTAGTCAGCTGGAGGCGTGTCTTAATGAAATTAAACAATGGATGTCCGCTAACTTCTTGCAACTCAACGCCAAGAAAACGGAAATGCTGATTATCGGTCCTGCTAAACACCGACATTTATTTAATAATACCACCTTAACATTTGACAACCAAACAATTACACAAGGCGACTCAGTAAAGAATATGGGTATTATCTTCGACCCAACTCTCTCGTTTGAATCACACATTAAGAGTGTTACTAAAACGGCCTTCTTTCATCTCCGTAATATCGCTAAAATCCGTTCTATTTTATCCACTAGCGACGCTGAGATCATTATTCATGCGTTCGTTACGTCTCGTCTCGACTACTGTAACATATTATTTTCGGGTCTCCCTATGTCTAGCATTAAAAAATTACAGTTGGTACAAAATGCGGCTGCTAGACTTTTGACAAGAACAAGAAAGTTTGATCATATTACGCCTATACTGGCTCACCTGCACTGGCTTCCTGTGCACTTAAGATGTGACTTTAAGGTTTTACTACTTACGTATAAAATACTACACGGTCTAGCTCCGTCCTATCTTGTCGATTGCATTGTACCATATGTCCTGGCAAGAAGTCTGCGTTCAAAGAACTCCGGCTTATTAGTGATTCCCAGAGCCCAAAAAAAGTCTGCGGGCTATAGAGCGTTTTCTATTCGGGCTCCAGTACTATGGAATGCCCTCCCGGTAACAATTAGAGATGCTACCTCAGTAGAAGCATTTAAGTCCCATCTTAAAACTCATTTGTATACTCTAGCCTTTAAATAGCCCCCCTGTTAGACCAGTTGATCTGCCGTTTCTTTTCTTTTCTCCTCTGCTCCCCTTTTCCTTGAGGGGGGGGGGGGGCACAGGTCCGGTGGCCATGGATGAAGTGCTGGCTGTCCAGAGTCGTGACCCGGGGTGGACCGCTCGCCTGTGCATCGGCTGGGAACATCTCTGCGCTGCTGACCCGTCTCCGCTCGGGATGGTGTCCTGCTGGCCCCACTATGGACTGGACTCTTACTATTATGTTGGATCCACTATGGACTGGACTCTCACAATATTATGTCAGACCCACTCGACATCCATTGCTTTCGGTCTCCCCTAGAGGGGGGGGGTTACCCACATATGCGGTCCTCTCCAAGGTTTCTCATAGTCATTCACATCGACGTCCCACTGGGGTGAGTTTTTCTTTGCCCTTATGTGGGCTTTGTACCGAGGATGTCGTTGTGGCTTGTGCAGCCCTTTGAGACACTTGTGATTTAGGGCTATATAAATAAAGATTGATTGATTGATTGATTGATGTTATGAGCTAGGCTAGGGAAAATAACAACTACACTACCCAGCATGCAACGGGAGTGACGAGCATGCGCGGTAGACCCGAAAAGTGTTGTTGCATGTCGCCACCCGGCAGCTAAGAATGAGGTTATGAGCACGCTGTGAAAGTAAACGTCAAGAACTCAGCCAACACGCCTCGTCTGCATTATTTATAATTAGACAGACAACACATATACAGTGTGATTTTGTTTTGTTTACAAGGAAAGACACAAAAAAGTTAAAAAAAGGGAGATGTGTTGTGTATATATGTATGTGCTGCGGTTGCTTTAAGAACGTTGCGACAGCTGCCGTAAAGGAGGTGCGTTGCTAGCCTGGTTGCTATGTTTCCGGTTGGTCGTAAAAGTGTTCGTCATGTGTTTGTATCCTGCTCAAATCTCTCAGTAAAGTTATTCATTGGATTATACCTTTTGTTTTGAACTTTATTACACCTTTTTCCGGTCCATTGTTTTTCCTGCTTTCCCTATCTGCGCCTAATGACTGAGCTACGTGACGTCATTTCTTGTGATGTCTCACGGGGCATTTCTGGTCGGGACGGGATTCGTTCCGAGGGATTCGAATAAAGAACCAACTCTTTTTCTTTACTATAGTGGTCTCGATAACGGGTACCGGTTCTCAAAAAGGGATTCGAGTCCGAGGACTCGGTTCTTTTCTTATCGAACAACCGGGAAAACCGGTTTCGAGTATCATCTCTAAACGCAAGTCAACATTTTACAAAAAAAACTGAACATTTGTGCAATATTATGATAAAAGTTGGAATTTTACTCAATAACAGTCGCAATTTTACCAGAAAAGCTCAACAATTTTGACAACGTTATGAAAAGAGTCGTTATTTTACTCGACAAAAGTCACAATTTTATAAGAAAACTTAGAAATGTTGGCAATATTATAATAATAATCAGAATTTTACATGGCAAAATTATGACGAAAGTCTGACTAAAAGTAAACTCAAAGTACTGAACAACAAAAACAACAAAGAAACTAACAAAAACTTAATCAACCGAAGAAAAAACAAACAAACTTACTAACCAACAAATAACAAAACTCTAGATTGAGTAACAAAAATGTTAGGGATACCAAAAATGGTACTACTAATCATGGATGGAAAATCGAATTTGGATGGGATCGGTTTCTCATGATCATAAACATAATATACCGTATTTTTCAAACTATGAGGCGCACTTAAAATCCTTTCATTTTCTCAAAACTCGACAGTGCGCCTTATAACCCGGTGCGCCTAATGTACGGAATCATTTTGGTTGTGCTATTTCATTTGGAACACGGTGAAATAATAAGTGTGACCAGTAGATGGCACTCACACATAAGAGATACGTGTAGACTGAAATATGACTCAAGTAAACAACATTTTATATGTTCCATTGAAAATATAGAACCATTACACACAGCACTCAAAAATCTATCAAAATGTTTTAGTACGAAGTATAACTAGCTTATAAGCAGCTATAACCAGTTTATAAGCAGCTATAACAGTTTATAAGCAGCTATAACCAGTTTATAAGCAGCTAAACCAGTATATAAGCAGCTATAACCAGTTTATAATCAGCTATAACCAGTTTATAATCAGCTATAACCAGTTTATAAGCAGCTATAACCAGTTTATAAGCAGCTATAACAGTTTATAAGCAGCTATAACAGTTTATAAGCAGCTATAACCAGTTTATACGCAGCTATAACAGTTTGTAAGTAGCTATAACCAGTTTATAAGCAGCTATAACAGTTTATAAGCAGCTATAACCAGTTTATGAGCAGCAATAACCAGTTTATGAGCAGCTTAACCAGTTTATGAGCAGCTAAACCAGTTTATAAGCAGCTATAACAGTTTATAAGCAGCTATAACAGTTTATAAGCAGTTATATAACCAGTTTATAAGTAGCTAAACCAGTTTATAAGCAGCTTTAACCAGTTTATAAGCAGCTAAAACAGTTTGTAAGCAGCTATACCAGTTTATAAACAGCTATAACAGTTCGTAAGCAGCTATAACAGTTTATAAGCAGCTATAACAGTTTATAAGCAGCTATAACCAGTTTATAAACAGCTATAACGGTTTATAAACAGCTATAACCAGTTTATAAGCAGCTATAACAGTTTATAAGCAGCTATAACCAGTTTATAAGCAGCTATAACCAGTTTATAAGCAGCTATAATAGTGTATAAGCAGCAATAACCAGTTTATAGGCAGCTAAACCAGTTTATAAGCAGCTATAACAGTTTATAAGCAGCTATAACTAGTTTAAAAGCAGCCTTAACCAGTTTATAAGCAGCTATAACAGTTTATAAGCAGCTATAACTAGTTTAAAAGCAGCTTTAACCAGTTTATAAGCAGCTATAACCAGTTTATAAGCAGCAATAACCAGTTTAAAAGTAGCTATAACAGTTTATAAGCAGCTTTAACAGTTTATAAGCAGCTATAACAGTTTATAAAGTGGTCAGCAGGCATTGCTGACCACTTAATGTGTGTGTTAAACACACACATTAAACACACACACACACACACACACACACACACACACACACACACACACACACACACACACACACACACACACACACACACACACACACACACACACACACATTAAACACACATCTGCTTCACATATTAGAAGTGACAGCAAAGCACTTTGATCAAGCAGACAGTCTCCATGTAAAGTGTGATTAGAGCCCACACAGCCTGATGTGGTGCACGAAGCAGCCAGGAGGAAGGAGCGTCTCTTGCTCATGACGCAAAAGAGAACGGCGCCGTTTCCACTGGATGGACATTTTACGCAGCTATGTCGCCGAAAAGAAAGAACATTTAAGCACAATATGAAGCGGGCGTGCTGGATCACTGTGGTGTTTGGAATATTTTTTGTTTTAAAAGTGCCATGGGCAATGTGGCCCACGTCAAGCTTTAATTAGCGGTAGACTTGTGTGGAAACGGCAACAATGGTGGACTATTTTTAGCATTCAATATGCTTTTTTTTTTTTACTGCGTTTTATGTCTTCTCCCTTCAATGTTTACTTTCACAATCCCACTATGTTACTGGAAATGAAGCTCAATTACATTATAGAAAGGGACTTTTTGGTGTTTATCAGTGGCAGAAAAAAATGTCTGCCTTAAATTGGAGACTGTGGGGTATAAGACTTCAATCAATCAATCAATCAATCAATCAATCAATCAATGTTTATTTATATAGCCCTAAATCACAAGTGTCTCAAAGGGCTGCACAAGCCACAACGACATCCGCGGTACTGAGCCCACATAAGGGCAAGGAAAAATTCACAACCCAGTGGGACATCAATGTGAATGACTATGAGAAACCTTGGAGAGGACCCCAATCTAGGGGAGACAGGATGCAATGGACGTGGAGTGACATAATATTGTGAAAGTGCAGTCCATAGTGGATCTAACGTAATAGTGAGAGTCCAAGTAAGACTTCAGATACGGGCTAAGCTAACGTTAGCATGTGTGTTTACTTTGATGTATACAGGCTAAGTTAACATTAGCATGTCCGTTTCCTTTGGGAGATACAAGCTAAGCTAATCTTAGCATGTCAGTTTACTTTGTGGATACAGGCTAAGTTAATGTTAGCATGTGTGTTTACTTTGATGGATAAATGCTAAATTAATGTTAGCCGGTCTGTTTACTTTGGTGGTTACAGGCTAAGCTAATGTTAGCATGTGTGTTTACTTTGATGGATACAGGCTAAATTAATGTTAGAAAGTGCGTTGACTTTAGAGGATGGAGGCTAAGTTAACACGTGGGTTAACTTTGTGGATACAGGCTAAGTAAATGTTAGACTTAGACAAACTTTATTGATCCACAAGGGAAATTGTTTCTCACAGTTGCTCAGTTACAGAAGTTGTAAAGGGTAATGTACCATTGTAGCAATATAATATATAACATATGTAATATTTACATATTAAATATACAGTATATATATATATATATATATATATATATATATATATATATATATATATATATATATATATATATATATTACTTTGATGGATAAAAGCCAAATTAATGTTAGCCAGTGTGTTTACTTTAATGTATACAAGCTAAGTTAACATTAGCATGTGTGTTTACTTTGGTGGATAAAGGCTAAGCAACGTTAGCATGTGTGTTTACTTTGGTTTAATGTTAGCGTGAGTATTTACATTGTTGAATACCGGCTAACTCAACGTTAGCTTGTGTGTTTACTTTAACGGTTACAGGCTAAACTAACGCTAGCATGAGTGTTTACCCAGGTGTATACAGGCTAAGTTAATGTTAGCAAGTGTGTTTACTTTTGTGTATTATATAAAAATACAATATAATAACAGTCTATATTATATGTAAATATTGCATATGTTATACTTTATCTTGCTACTACGGTTCATTTTTAGTCTACTTTATACCTTTTGTTTCCGCCCTGTTTTTGTGCCCTTGTGTGCATTATCCTTTCCATCCTTTGTAACTGAGCTACTGTGTGAAACAATTTCGCTTGTGGATCAATAAAGTTTGTCTAATTGTACATTGGAATCTACAGGCTAAGGTAACGTTAGCACGTGTGTTTACTTTGATGGATACAGGCTAAATTAATGTTAGCGAGTGTGTTTACTTTAGAGCAGGGGTGCTCATTACGTCGATCGCGATCTACCGGTCGATCTCGGAGGGTGTGTCAGTCGATCACCAGCCAGGCATTAAAAAAATAGTCCTAAAAATGAGCGATCATAAATCTTCACTATGACATCACTTTCGTCACTTGATTGACATTCACGGCACCCGAGGGTCTTCTGAGATGACGCTGGCTGCTGCCAGCTCATTAAAATTACCGACTGGAAGGCGAGAAACACTTTATTTCAACAGACTCTGGCGCCGTACCTGTCGTCAAAACTCCAAAGACCGACTGCACAGTTGCACAATAAAAGCTCTGCTTCATCCTGCCTGCGCTACCAAAATAAGAGTCTCAGAAAGCTGGCGTGCACAAGCTAGCAAGCTACGGAGTTTGCCGACAATGTATTTCTTGTAAAGTGTATACAAAGGAGTACGGAAGCTGGACAAATAAGATGCCAAAAACCAACCACTTTCATGTGGTATTGGACAGAAAGGAGGACTTTTTTTCTCCTCCATTCGAAAATGCGGACGTTATCATCACCACTGTCTGATTCCAATCAATGCAAGTCATCACAATCAGGTAATACACCAACTTATATTCTTGTCTTCATGAAAGAAAGGAATCTATATGTGTTAAACATGCTTGTATTATCTTTAACCACCTTTAAGTTGTTAACAATATTAACTATATGTGCTAAACATGCTTGTTTTATCTTTAACCACCTTTAAGTTGTTAACAATATTAACTATTTGTGTTAAACATGCTTTTATTATTTTTAACCACCTTTAACTTGTTAACAATATTAACTATATGTGTTAAACATGCTTGCATTATTTTTAAACACCTTTAACTTGTTAACAATATTAACTATATGTATTAAACATACTTGTATTATCATTAAACACCTTTAATGTATTAACAATATTAACTATATGTGTTAAACATGCTTGCATTATCATTAAACACTTTTAACTTGAAAACAAAAACATATATTTCATAAATAAGTAAATATAAATTATATATATGAATGAGGTAGATCCCCACGACTTGATCAATTGAAAAGTAGCTCGTCTGCAGAAAAAGTGTGAGCACCCCTGATCTAGAGGATAGAGGCTAAGTTAACATTAGCATGTGTGTTTACTTTGATGGATAAAGGCTAAATTAATGTTAGCCGGTGTGTTTACTGAAATGTATACATGCTAAGTTAACATTAGCATGTTAAAGTTAAGTTAAAGTACCAATGATTGTCACACACACACTAGGTGTGGTGAAATGTGTCCTCTGCATTTGACCCATCCCCTTGTTCACCCCCTGGGAGGTGAGGGGAGCAGTGGGCAGCAGCGGTGCCACGCCCGGGAATCATTTTTGGTGATTTAACCCCCAATTCCAACCCTTGATGCTGAGTGCCAAGCAGGGAGGTAATGGGTCCCATTTTTTTATAGTCTTTGGTATGACTCGGGGGCGGACACTCTAACCACTAGGCCACTGAGTAGGTTAATGTTAGCCGGGTGTGTTTACTGAAATGAATACATGCTAAGTTAATATTAGCATGTGTGATTACTTTGATGGATAAAGACTAAGCAAACGTTAGCATGTGTATTTACTTTAAAGTTTACAGGCTAAGCATGAGTGTTTACCTAGGTGGATACAGGCTAAGTTAATGTTAGCATGTGTGTTTACATTGGTAGATGCAGGCTAAGTTAACATTAGCATGTGTGTTTACATTGGTAGATACAGGCTAAGTTAACATTAGAATGTGTTTTTACTTGGTGGATACAGGCAAAGCTAACATTAGCATGTGTGCTTATTTTGGCGGATATAGGCTAAGCTAATGTTAGCATGCGTTTACTTTGGTGGACACAGGCTAAACTAACGTTAGCATGTGTGTTTACTCGGGTGGATACAGGCTAAGCTAATGTTAGCATGCGTTTACTTTGGTGGACACAGGCTAAACTAACGTTAGCATGTATGTTTACTCGGGTGGATACAGGCTAAGCTAATGTTAGCATGCGTTTACTTTGGCGAATACTGGCTAAGCTAATGTTAGCATGTGTGTTTACTCTGGTGGATACAGGCTAAGCTAATGTTAGCATGCGTTTACTTTGGCGAATACTGGCTAAGCTAATGTTAGCATGTGTGTTTACTCTGGTGGATACAGGCTAAGCTAATGTTAGCATGCGTTTACTTTGGTGGACACAGGCTAAACTAACGTTAGCATGTATGTTTACTCGGGTGGATACAGGCTAAGCTAATGTTAGCATGCGTTTACTTTGGCGAATACTGGCTAAGCTAATGTTAGCATGTGTGTTTACTCTGGTGGATACAGGCTAAGCTAATGTTAGCATGCGTTTACTTTGGCGAATACTGGCTAAGCTAATGTTAGCATGTGTGTTTACTCTGGTGGATACAGGCTAAGCTAATGTTAGCATGCGTTTACTTTGGCGAATACTGGCTAAGTTAATGTTAGCATGCGTTTACTTTGGCGGATAGAGGCTAAGACAATGTTAGCATGTGTTGGTAATTCCTGGCCATGTATCCTCAAATGTTGACTTGGTTGACCAATGAGAAACTAGAAATACCTGAATGACCTGAATATAAGACCACCAGTCTTTTTCAGACCTTCTTTTTATAGACATTGACTTGAAGCTTGGATAAAAGTCGATGAAAAGCTCACACTTTCTATTTTCCTGCCTGTCCCAAACCAAAGCACGTATCTACCCACTATCTTTGTCTCTCCTGGGGCAGGCGCCCTCCTCAGTGGGACAAGAAAGAGGAAGAGGACATGGGCGGAGGGGGAAGAAGGGTTACCAGGGCACGGTAAAGGGTGGCTGACATGACGGCCATGTGGAAAAAGGCCAGAGACAGAGAAAGCAGTGAGGTTTTTAGTGGTCTTTTGCTGGGAACTGAGCTGGTGGGACAGTCCCAGCTGGGGGGGTCACGACCCAGTTCCCCCCCCCCCCCAGCCTGCATGTGTTTTCATAATGCGACCAAGCACCTGCACTCGCAACACTCCCAGCTCCGACCCCATCAGAGAGGAACGCAAAAAAACATTTTTGCACATTTACTTTCGCCAAAGTCGCCAAAGTCCAGCTAGGACAACAAATAGGGTCTCTCTCGGCCGGGTGTGGCAGCCTGTGGAGCAACAGCTGAGTCCTGTTGTGCCTTCTGGGACGGACAACCTCCCCCGATCATTTATTTCTCTAACGACACGTTCTCTGAAATGATTTTGCCGGCTCACTACTCATTTCTTTTCTCACTTTTTATCTGCCTTTCCGTCCTTTCTTCTCTATCGGTTCTCATGTCCCTCTTCCTGGCCCTCCATGAAGGAGCCCTGACTCACGTCCTGTACCACTTGAAGGTTATCGACATGTTTTCTGAATCACCTCGCCAACGTCATTCATTTTCACACCCTAGTAACAAACTAAATATTTATCCAGGAGTTCTTTTTTTTTTTTTTTAAATCAGAGTTTTGTTTGTACGTGAGCAGGATTGTGCAAAAAACGACACCAAAAGGAGGGGCAGGAAAAAAAATTGTCATGCAATAATCTTACATCTTGCAATCTCATCCTGAAATTGATTTAAACAAATTATATATATATATATATATATATATATATATATATATATATATATATATATATATATATATATATATATATATATATATACGGATAAGCGGAAGAAGATGGATGGATGGATGTATATATATATATATATATATATATATATAGACCGTTGAACAACTTAAGCTGTACATCAAGCAAGAATGGGAGAAAATTCCACCTGAAAAGCTTCAAAAATTGGTCTTCTCACTTCCCAAACGTTTACTGAGTGTTGTTAAAAGGAAAGGCCATGTAACACAGTGGTAAAAATGCCCCTCTGCCAACTTTTTTTGCAATATGTTGCTGGAATTAAATTCTAAGTTAATAATTACCGTATTTTTCGGAGTATAAGTCGCACCGGAGTATAAGTCGCACCTGCCGAAAATGCATAATAAAAAAGGAAAAAAAACATAAGTCGCACTGGAGCCCGGCAAACTATGAAAAAAAACTGCGACTTATAGTTCGAAAAATACGGTATTTGCATAAAAAAATTCATTTCTCAGTTCGAACATTAAATATATTGTCTTTGCAGTCTATTCATTTGAATATATGTTGAAAATGATTTGCGAATCATTGTATTCTGTTTTTATTTACGACTTACAAAAAGTGCCAACTTCACTGGTTTAGGGTTTTGTACAATCAGAAATTACACTATATGTCAGCAGCCAAATTAAGAGCTTTTCTAACCCGTTTTAAAATAGTCTTATTCTTGTTTAAGTACCAAGTTATATATCTTCAAATCAAATCAAATCAAATCAACTTTATTTATAAAGCACATTTAAAATTTACCACAGGGGTAGCCAAAGTGCTGGACAATGGGCAGGTTAAAAGATAAAACGAGTACCGAGCAAACACAACACAACACAAACAGAACACGATAAAAAATAAATAAATAAAATAGAATAAAATAGAATAAATAAAAACATAAAAACATAAAAACAGGTTCACAGCAGGTGTATTATGGGGCGCCATTGCAGGATGGATATCACTCAGTGTTAAAAGCCATGGAATAAAAGTATGTTTTTAAGAGAGATTTTCTTGATTAGGGATGTCCGATAATGGCTTTTTGCCGATATCCGATATTCCGATAATGTCCAACTCTTTAATTACCGATACCGATATCGACCGATATATACAGTAGTGGAATTAAAACATTATTATGCCTAATTTGGACAACCAGGTATGGTGAAGATAAGGTACTTTTTAAAAAAAATGAATAAAATAAAATAAGATAAATAAATTAAAAACATTTTCTTGAATAAAAAAGAAAGTAAAACAATATAAAAACAGTTACATAGAAACTAGTAATTAATGAAAATTAGTCAAATTAACTGTTAAAGGTTAGTACTATTAGTGGACCAGCAGCACGCACAATCATGTGTGCTTACGGACTGTATCCCTTGCAGACTGTATTAATATATATTGATGTATAATGTAGGAACCAGAATATTAATTACAGAAAGAAACAACCCTTTTGTGTGAATGAGTGTAAATGAGTGTAAATGGGGGAGGATGGTTTTTTGGGTTGGTGCACAAATTGTAAGTGTATCTTGTGTTTTTTATGTTGATTTAATAATAAAAAAATAAAAAAAAACAACAAAAAAAACATAGCGATAATAAAAAAAACGATACCGATAATTTCCGATATTACATTTTAACGCATTTATCGGACATCTCTAATCTTGATATATTGTTATTGCAAGACGCGGCAAAATACCGTATATGAAGGTTTTAGGCCATATCTCCCAACCTTAGTGGCTATCTATAGGGAGGTCTGGTGCTGTCTAAATTAGGGCTGGTTTGGCCTTGGCACTGGTCTAGATAGCTACTTGAAAGTCCACAAGAGCGGGAGGCCTCTCTTCTGTTCACTTGCCATCCATGGCCTGTGGTTGGACAACATTAGTATATGTGCAGCCAGCCACATGGCAATAAAAACTGTGTGTGCGTGCGTGTGTGTGTGGCCAGTTGAGACTTGCCCTATGTTTAATTAGAGGCATGAGTCAAAGCCAAATGATGTGCGGTCAGATGAAGCCCCCTCCCCCGCTAAAAGACGGCACACAACATTATGCAATCCCAAGAGGCTTTCTACGTAGCCGCATGTACTGAAAAACCTGCAGCCTTTAAAAAAGAAAAGAACATTCAAACCGACTTTAATGAAGATTATAAGCCCTGACACAAAGACACACAACGAACGTTCCTGGTAAACCTCAGATGATGACGAACGATGAAGAGCCATTACAAAAGTCCTTTGTGTCTTCTTCTTCATCATTTTTTTTTTTTGGATAAATCTTTTTGAATATGCTGATACATCTTACTGTGACTTGTGGTTTCTCTGCAACACCACAGGAGCATCTTTTAGAACACAACTTTTATTTCAGAGCGTTACTGAGTTGAAGTCATGGAATAAAGGGTTAATCGCTTCCATTTGGACGTTGAAGCGCTCTCGGAATAAACGTAAATGTATACAGATTGTGTTTACTCTAAATCTAATAATACACATACTGTAATGGTGTGTATCTCAGAGAAATTTTATTTTTATTTTTGTACAGCTGATGACTCATTTGAGTAACAGGACTGAAATTAACAGTAATGAGTTTTTAAACACAGACTTAGCAAATAAATGAACTATAAGATGTATGGTATTTATTAGGGGAGCACAAAAAAATCCGAATCGCAATTCTTATTCATCTTGATTCTAAATTGATTCTTATTTTTCAACAAATATATAATATTATAATATAATATACAAAACCCAAAACCCGTGAAGTTGGCACATTGTGTAAATGGCAAATAAAAACAGAATACAATGATTTGCAAATCCTTTTCCAACTTATATTCAATTGAATAGACTGCAAAGACAAGATATTTAACGTCCAAACTGGAAAACGTTGTTATTTTTTGCAAATATTAGCTCATTTGGAATTTGATGCCTGCAACATGTTTAAAAAAAGCTGGCACCAGTGGCAAAAAAGACTGAGAAAGTTGAGGAATGCTCATCAAACACTTATTTGGAACATCCCACAGGTGAACAGGCTAATTGGGAACAGGTGGGTGTCATGATTGGGTATTAAAGTAGATTCCATGAAATGCTCAGTCATTCACAAACAAGGATGGGGCGAGGGTCACCACTTTGTGAACAAATGCGTGAGCAAACTGTTGAACAGTTTAAGAACAACATTTCTCAACGAGCTTTTGCAAAGAATTTAGAGATTTCACCATCTAAGGTCTGTAATATCATCAAAAGGTTCAGAGAAACTGGAGAAATCACTGCACGTATCATTGAATGCCCGTGATTTTCGATCCCTCAGGCGGTACTGCATCAAAAAGCAACATCAGTGTGTAAAGGATATCACCACATGGACTCAGGAACACTTCAGAAAACCACTGTCAGTAACTGAAATTTTGTCGCTACATCTGTAAGTGCAAGTTAAAACTATACAATGCAAAGCGAACACCCAGAAACGCCGCCGGTTTCGTTGGAAACTGTGGACGCCGTGTCCTCCGGAACAAAAAGGAAAAAAACATCCGGATTGTTCTAGGCGCAAAGTTCAAAAGTCAGCATCTGTGATGGTATGGGGGTGTATTAGTTCCCAAGACATGGGTAACTTACACATCTGTGAAAGCACCATTGATGCTGAAAGGTACATACAGGTTTTTGGGCAACATATGTTGCCATCCAAGCAACGTTACCATGGACGCCCCTGCTTATTTCAGCAAGACAATGCCAAGCCACATGTTACAACAGCGTGGCTTCATAGTAAAAGAGTGCGGGTACTAGACTGGCGTGCCTGTAGTCCAGACCTGTCTCCCATTGAAAATGTGTGGCGCATTATGAAGCCTAAAATACCACAACGGTTGTGGTAGAATTCCACCTGAAAAGCTTCAAAAATTGGTCTCCTCAGTTCCCAAACGTGAACTGAGTGTTGTTAAAAGGAAAGGCCATGTAACACAGTGGTAAAAATGCCCCTGTGCCAATTTTTTTTGCAATGTGTTCCTGCCATTAAATTCTAAGATAATGATTATTTGCAAAGAAAATTAAGTTTCTCAGTTGGAACATTAAATATCTTGTCTTTGTAGTCTAGTCAATTGAATATAAGTTGAAAAGGTTTTGCAAATCATTGTATTCTGTTTTTATTTACAAATTACACAATGTGGCAACTTTACTGGTTTTGTAATATATATATATATATATATATATATATATATATATATATATATATATATATATATATATATATATATATTATGTCTTAATAAGGTTATCCAAAAAATAGTGCTCGATACCGTAGTAGAGCGCAATATATGTATGTGTGGGAAAAAAAATCACAAGACTATTTCATCTCTACAGGCCTGTTTCATGAGGGGGTTCCCTCAATCATCAGGAGATTTTAATGGGAGCATTCACATACCATGGTTTATATAGGGCACAGAGTGGGTGGGTACAGGCTGGAGTAGGGGCGTGGTGATTGGCTCATGTGTTACCTAGGAGGTGTTTCCGTCTGTGGCGGCATGCTGATACAATTTCGCTGCGCTTGTTGAGGGATGACAGATCTGGACGGTATATGATAAACAGTTTCTCTTTCAAGCATAGGTTGCATCTTTTATTACCACTATTGTAAGGTGTGCTGGATGCAAGAATTTGCCATGTTATTGAATATTCAACATTATTGTCTTTGAGGTCCCAAATGTGTTTGCTGAGTTCTGTGGTATTCCGCAGGTTTTGGTTCCTGAAAGAAGCCTTGTGATTGTTCCATCTGGTTTTAAACTCTCCCTCGGTTAATCCTACATATGTGTCGGATGTGTTAATGTCCTTGCGTGTTACCTTAGATTGGTAGACAACTGATGTTTGTAAGCACCCCCCGTTGAGAGGGCAATCAGGTTTCTTGTGGCAGTTGCAGCCTTTGTTGGTTTTGGGGTCGCTCTGTCTGGGGGCCGACGGCTCATTTGCAATTGTTTTGTTGTGGTTTGAGATAATTTGTCGTATATTGTTCATACAGCTGTAGCTCAATTTGATGTTGTTCTTGTTGAATACTTTTTTTTCCCCACACATACATATATTGCGCTCTACTACGGTATCGAGCACTATTTTTTGGATAACCTTATTAAGACATATACTCCGCTCCAAATTGACATTTGTTGAGCACTGTACGACGATCAGAAATGGAACAATTCAACATCGACTACTCCACGAAGAACATTCCCATACCCGCGCAGAATGACTACAGGCTAAGGCTCATAGAAAAGACGGAACACTTCCTAAGAAGGATGCGGTGGAAAGCACATTTTTTCCTCCACCCTGAAACAAAAGGAACGCAAAAGAAAACTTACGGATTCAAACCTACCAAGAACCCACCCACAGTTGAGGAACTAAAGGATTTTGAGAACGACATGCTCAAAATGATACAATCAGTCAAATTCAAGCCAGTCCGCAACCCACTCCTCACCAAGCTGAAAAATGACAAGGAGCGCATCAAGAAAGTAAACAACCTCATCATAGCTGCCGATAAAACCACAAACTTCTACAGAATGGACATACCAGAACATAACACCTTACTGGACAGAAGCATCACCAAATCATACAAAAAAGCACAACCCAACACCTTACAGAACATCCACCTGGAAAATAAAAGGATCGCGGCTGAACTGGACATTGAGGACAGGGTGGACGCCACAGCCAACAAGGAAGCCTTCATCACATTGAAGGACCACAAACCCAACTTCGCAAATAACCCAACATGCCGACTAATAAACCCAACTAAATCTGAAATAGGAAAAATCAGCAAAATAATCCTGGACAGAGTCAACACAAAAATCAAGGACAAAACACCACTCAACCAATGGAGAAATACAGCAGCAGTAATCAAATGGTTCAACAACATCCAAGACAAACAACAGCACAACTTTATCTCCTTCGATATCGAAGAATTTTACCCTTCCATCACGCAAGACCTACTGACTCAAGCACTAGACTTCGCCTCAGACTACGACTCAATCACAGGCAACGAAAGAAACATCATCATCCACGCAAAAAACTCCATTCTCATCCACAACAGTACACCATGGCAAAAAAAGAACAATGCAACATTTGACGTCACTATGGGAAGTTTTGACGGAGCAGAAACGTGTGAACTCGTTGGGAGTTTCCTCCTCTCCCAGCTCGCTAGCCTCAACCTGAACCTTGGTATTTACCGTGATGACGGACTGGCAGTGTGTCGCGCCTCGCCAAGGAGCAGCGAGAATACCAAGAAGCGCATATGCCAAATTTTCAAAGAGAACGGCCTACGGATCACGATTGAAGCCAACAAGCAAACCGTCAACTTCCTCGACGTCACTTTCAACCTGAGAAATAACAGCTACCAACCATTCACGAACTCCAACACAACACTCCAATACGTGCACCATGACAGCAACCATCCACCCACCACCACGAAAAGAATACCTACCGGAATTAATAAAAGGCTATCGATGCTGTCATCTAGCAAAGCTGAATTTGACCAAGCAACCCCCCCGTACCAAAAAGCCCTTGATGAAAGCGGATACAATTTCACCCTCACCTATGAACCCACGCCAGGAAACCAACCAAAAAAGAACAGAAAACGAAACAACATCATCTGGTACAACCCCCCATACAGCAAAAACATCTCAACTAACATTGGCCACAAATTCCTCACTCTGATTGACAAACACTTTCCCAAAGGCAACAGCCTAAGAAAAGTATTCAACAAGAACAACATCAAATTGAGCTACAGCTGTATGAACAATATACGACAAATTATCTCAAACCACAACAAAACAATTGCAAATGAGCCGTCGGCCCCCAGACAGAGCGACCCCAAAACCAACAAAGGCTGCAACTGCCGCAAGAAACCTGATTGCCCTCTCAACGGGGGGTGCTTACAAACATCAGTTGTCTACCAATCTAAGGTAACACGCAAGGACATTAACACATCCGACACATATGTAGGATTAACTGAGGGAGAGTTTAAAACCAGATGGAACAATCACAAGGCTTCTTTCAGGAACCAAAACCTGCGGAATACCACAGAACTCAGCAAACACATTTGGGACCTCAAAGACAATAATGTTGAATATTCAATAACATGGCAAATTCTTGCATCCAGCACACCTTACAATAGTGGTAATAAAAGATGCAACCTATGCTTGAAAGAGAAACTGTTTATCATATACCGTCCAGATCTGTCATCCCTCAACAAGCGCAGCGAAATTGTATCAGCATGCCGCCACAGACGGAAACACCTCCTAGGTAACACATGAGCCAATCACCACGCCCCTACGCCAGCCTGTACCCACCCACTCTGTGCCCTATATAAACCATGGTATGTGAATGCTCCCATTAAAATCTCCTGATGATTGAGGGAACCCCCTCATGAAACAGGCCTGTAGAGATGAAATAGTCTTGTGATTTTTTTTCCCCACACATACATATATATATATATATATATATATATATATATATATATATATATATATATATATATATATATATATATATATATATAATATTAAAACAAAAAACAATATATATATATATAATCAATGTTTAAAAGGACGTTTTTTTGCCATTTCCATTCAACCAGAAGGAGCTTTTCTAACCTGTAACTTGTTTTGAAGAAATCTAATTCTATAAATATTACACCAAATAATACGATTTGAATGGATAATCGTGTTGAATCGAATTGGATGGAATTGTTAGGTACCCAAACATTCACACCTTGTGGTATTTATGCTAGTAAAATGTGGACATTAAGCACATTACAGTGATTCACAAAAACATCTTATTTCTTTGGTGTCCAAGTTTGCATTAAATATGCAATCAGATCAATGTGCAGGACACTTTTTGCTTCTTTAAGAGTGTACAATAGTTCAGTTAATTTAATCTGTGTTTACTGGGGATGCAAACGGCACAGATTGGATGAAATGGCTCTAATGGGGAAAAAGTCACTTCCAGGAACTGTCTCGTATAACAAGAACACAGATGAGGAGAAGATCCCAAGTTACCCGACAAGTAGAACTGTTTTGAAGCGATTTAGATACACTATGTTGGATAATGTAGTTGAAAGTGTTACAGGAATTTTACTACAAAATACAGAAAATCTTCAGCCTAAACTAATAGGATGCTACAAGTAAGTTACAGATCAAAGACCCCGTTTACACTACACACCAAATCTGATTTTTTTTGCCCTCAAGTGACGCAGATATTATTTTTTTTTGCCAGTCCAAACGCTCCAAAGTGCTTAAAATCTGATTTTTTGGCATCAAATTCAGGCCATATCAGGAAGTAGTCCTGATTCCAAATGAGTGTTTTCTTAATACCAACATTTTGGTACCGGTTCTAAAATAGTTTCGATACTTTTCAGTACTTTTCGATACTTTTCAGTACTTTTCGATACTTTTCAAAATAAATGGGACCACAAAAAATTGCATTATTGGCTATATTTTATCAAAAAATCTTAAGGTACCGTATTTTTCGGACTATAAGTCCTAGTTCCCAGGGATCAATACTGGGACCAAGATTGTTCAATCTTTATATAAACGACATTTGTAAGGTTACGAAGGACTTAAAGTTGGTTTTATTTGCGGACGACACAACTGCTTTCTGTTCAGGAGAGAGCACACAGAACATATTACAAATAATAACAGAAGAAATGAACAAATTAAAAAGATGGTTTGACAAAAACAGACTATCTTTGAATCTCAGTAAAACTAAACTAATGCTATTTGGTAATAGTAGAAAAGAGCATCATACACAAATACAAATAGACGGACTAGACATAGAAAGGGTAAAAGAAACTAGATTTTTGGGAGTATTAATAGATGATCAAATGAACTGGAAATCTCATATACAAAACATACAACATAAGGTGGCAAAAAACATTTCAATAATGAATAAAGCAAAATATGTCCTGGGCCAAAAATCACTACATATTATCTACTGCTCGCTAGTGTTACCATATCTGAGTTATTGTGCAGAAATATGGGGAAATAACTACAAATGTGCGCTACATTCGCTAACCGTGTTACAAAAAAGATCAGTTAGAATAATACATAATGTTGGATATAGAGAACATACAAACCCTTTATTTATTAAGTCAAAAATATTAAAGTTCAGTGATTTGGTAAAATTGCAAACAGCTAAAATGATGTACAAAGCAAACTATAACCTGCTACCAAAGAATTTACAACAATTCTTCTCAACTAGAGGAGAAATATAACCTTAGAGGAAAAAATAATTTAAAACATTTGTATGCACGTACAACACTTAGAACTTTTAGCATATCAGTATGTGGAATTAAATTATGGAATGGATTAAGTAAAGAAGTTAAAAATTGTACTGATATGATCCAGTTTAAGAGGTTGTTCAAAATAATAGTGCTTACAGAGTACAAAGAAGAAGAACTATGAGAAATACTTTCAACCTTATTGAAAATAAGATATTCTTCATCTCAGTATGTTAATAATGACTGAATTAATTAATCAATTACATATTACAAAACTGTTGTATACTAATTCATAGATGTTATTTTATTATATAAAAAGGTCAGTAAATGATTCTATATATTTGTAAACGCCTTGAAGTGGGAAAGGGGTAGGATTAAATAAGCTTTGCTTCTTCCTACTCCTTTTCGGGCATGATGTAAAATTAAATGATATGAAATTGTGTGATGTATTATGATGTAAGTGTGTTCATGTTCGAAATAAACTAAAGAAAGAAAGTTTTTTTCATAGTTTGGCATGGGGTGCGACTTATACTCAGGAGCGACTTATATGTGAAATTATTAACACATTACCGTAAAATATCATTCACGTAAGAGACTAGACGTATACGATTTCATGGGATTTAGCGATTAGGAGTGACAGATTGTTTGGCAAACGTATAGCATGTTCTATATGTTATAGTTATTTGAATGACTCTTACAATAATATGTTACGTTAACATACCAGGCACGTTCTCAGTTGGTTATTTATGCCTCATATAACGTACACTTATTCAGCCTGTTGTTTACTATTCTTTATTTATTTTAAATTGCCTTTCAAATGTCTATTTTACTTTACTTAGAAACGCGCTATATAAATCCCAGTTATTATTATTATTATTATTATTTTTGGTGTTGGATTTTATCAAATAAATTTCCCCCAAAAATGCGACTTATACTCCAGTGCGTCTTATATATGGGTTTTTTCTTCTTTATTATGCATTTTCGGCCGGTGCAACTTATACTCCAAAAAATACGGTACATTAAACATATGTTTCTTATTGCAAGTTTACATTAGTTTTGGATGATACCACAAATTTGGGTATCAATCCAATACCAAGTCGTTACAGGATCATACAATGGTCATAATTTAAGTCCTCATGTGTCCAGGGACATATTTCCTGAGTTTATAAACAATATAAATTTAAAAAAAACGAAAAAATATGGACGCAATCATAGTAGTATCGACCATATACGCTCCTGTACTTGGTATCATTACAGTGGATGTTAGGTGTAGATTCCAGCGTAATTGAAGTAATGTACAAAAATGGAAAACACAGATTTACAATTTAAAAATGTGCGATGCAATGAGACTGCATTAAGTAACAGCAAAGTGGGGAGAAGCTATACACTGAAGTTCTATAGTATTTTCCCTTGAGAAGAGAAAACACAATTCTTGCTGAAATGTGAGGGCTGTATTCACTTTTGTCAGATACCGTTGTTATAATGTGTTGTTTTTCCAGGCAATAAATTACGCCAGGAAATTATGCCAAAGATGGGTATCATTGTGTCCTGCTTGTTATGGTCTGCGATACCAGGAAATGTGTGTGTGCCTAATTTTTTTTTGTCCAAGGGCTCGATGCTATCACTGTCCTCCATGTGCTGGAGAGAACAGTGCCACGGGAAACAAAGATTAAGGTTGACATTGCAGCCAAATGCAGTGTTGGCGCTAGGAATTTTTCAAAATGGGGTCCCAGGGACCCCATCAAATACAGTAAACTTTTGGGGGTCACACTTTTTTGTAACCGTTTTGAAAACAAATGATAAATGTATGCATTATCCTGTTATATCTCACATTCTATATTGTGTTTTGGAAAAAGGTTGTCGTAAAATTTAAAAAATCACACAAAAGACAACACATTTTTATGCATATGTAAATGTATTCAGTTATAAACATTCATTGACTTTCTTCTATCCTACATGGATCTAAACTTTACTGCTGCTGGTATTTTTTTTTATATGTGTTCATTTAATAAGTTGTAGGTGTATTTATTTCAGTATAACAAGTTTTTTGCTTCACTTATGAAATGATGATAATTAGGGATGTCCGATAATGGCTTTTTGCCGATGTCCGATATTGTCCAACTCTTTAATTACCGATACCGATATCAACCGATATATGCAGTCGTGGAATTAACACATTATTATGCCTAATTTGGACAACCAGGTATGGTGAAGATAAGGTGTGGCGCAGTGGAAGAATGGCCGTGCGCGACCCGAGGGTCCCTGGTTCAATCCCCACCTAGTACCAACCTCGTCATATCCGTTGTGTCCTGAGCAAGACACTTCACCCTTGCTCCTGATGGGTGCTGGTTAGCGCCTTGCATGGCAGCTCCCTCCATCAGTGTGTGAATGTGTGTGTGAATGGGTAAATGTGGAAGTAGTGTCAAAGCGCTTTGAGTACCTGGAAGGTAGAAAAGCGCTATACAAGTACAACCCATTTATCATTTATTTATTTATTTACTTTTTTTTAAAAATTAATAAAATAAGATAAATAAATTAAAAACATTTACTTCAATAAAAAAGAAAGTAAAACAATATAAAAACAGTTACCTAGAAACTGGTAATTAATGAAAATTAGTAAAATTAACTGTTAAAGGTTAGTACTATTAGTGGACCAGCAGCACGCACAATCATGTGTGCTTACGGACTGTATCCCTTGCAGACTGTATTGATATATATTGATGTATAATGTAGGAACCAGAATAATAATAACAGAAATAAACAACCCTTTTGTGTGAATGAGTGTAAATGGGGAGGGAGGAAGGTATCTTGTGTTTTTTATGTTGATTTAATAATTAAAAAAAACAACCAAAAAAACGATACCGATAATAAAAAAACGATACCGATCATTTACGATATTACATTTTAACGCATTTATCGGCGGATAATATCGGCAGACCGATATTATCGGACATCCCTAATGATAATGGTGTGCCAGAGCATACATGCATATGACAAATTTAATTGATTATTCTCACCTGTGTGTAGATCATCAGTCATTTAAAAACCGCCCACATCTACATTCTCATGGCAAATATTGCCAACAAACTTAGAATTTTGCAAGTTAGTTTCAATGTCATTTAGTACAGTTGCACTCAATGCCTCTAGCATTTCATCTCTGGCTTGGTGATGGCCATAAACTGTGTGTTCCCCTTTAAGAATGGCGGTGTGTGGAGTGAGTGACGTGTGTAAGTGAGTGGGCAAGTTAGGGGAGGGAGAGCTAGCATGTTCTGGAGTGTTAATAGCATGGTTGGCTTTGTGTGAAAACATAAATAAAGAGGTGTAACAAATCGACGGCCTCGTCATTCCGACCTAAGAGCGGAACTATAGAGACCCATTTCCGGGTAAAGTGGAGGGCGTTACCCCCCACATACATCGGCCCTGGAGGGAACGTCTACCCTGCGCTCCTCGACCACGGTCTGGGAGCAGACAAGCAGGAAAGGTGCAACATGATGTTTCTTGGTGCCTGGTGAGGCTAGATCTTTGAAAATCAGTGCACCCGGTCGTAAAGGTGTTCTTTTTCTTAGCCCGATTACATGGCGTGCAAAACATCTTTCCATCTTCATAAGTGAGCCATTTGCTAAAAAGTGGCTCAGGAAGCCACTTTTCATTGAAGCTTCGCTATGACGAAAACAATAAAAAGCGGAAGTAGGTAAATGGACTTCCAGAAATGTGTGTGCTTTCTGATTTTAATGCGTGTATGCGTGCGTATTGTGGCCAAACAGCTCCATTTTTGTTTCATCTGACATCACATGGACAAATATAAGACCTTCTGGAGGAAAGTTCTGTGGTCAGATGAAACAAAAATTTAGCTATTTGGCCACAATACCCAGCAATATGTTTGGAGTAGAAAAGGTGAGGCCTTTAATACCAGGAACACCATTCCTACCGTCAAGCATGGTGGTGGTAGTTTTATGCTCTGGGCCTGTTTTGCTGCCAATGGAACTGGTGCTTTACAGAGAGTAAATGAGACAATAAAAAAGGAGGATTATCTCCCAATGCTTCAGGACAACCTAAAATCATCAGCCCAGAGGTTGGGTCTTGGGCACAGTAGGGTGTTCCAACCCCAAACACACGTCAAAAGTGGTAAAGGAAGTGCTAAATCAGGCTAGAATTAAGATTTAGAATGGCCTTCCCAAAGTCCTGACTTAAACGTGTGGACAATGCTGAAAAAACAAGTCCATGTCAGAAAACCAACACATTTAGCTGAACTGCACCAATTTTGTCAAGAGAAGTGGTCAAAAATTCAACCAGAAGCTTGCCAGAAGCTTGTGGATGGCTACCAAAAGCGCCGTATTGCAGTGAAACGTGCCAAGGAACATGTAAGCAAATATTAACATTGCTGTATGTATACTTTTGACCCAGCAGATTTGGTCACATTTTCAGTAGACCCATAATAAATTCATAAAAGAACCAAACTTCTTGAATGTTTTTTTGTGACCAACAAGTATGTACGCCAATCACTCTATCACAAAAAAAATAAGAGTGGTAGAAATTATTGGAAACTCAAGACAGCCATGACATTATGTTGTTAACATATGTACAATTTTGATCGCAATTCTATACTGTGTGTGTGTGTGTGTGTGTGACAGATCTTCAAAAGCACAGATTACCTGACATACATACTGTAATTAGGTATCATGAGTGTCCTGACGCCTGAACTCTAACAACACTATGACGTAACTAGGGATGTCCGATAATATCGGACAGCCGATATTATCGGCCGATAAATGCTTTAAAATGTAATATCGGAAATTATCGGTATCGGTTTCAAAATGATCGGTATCGGTTTCAAAAAGTAAAATTCATGACTTTTTAAAATGCCGCTGTGTACACGGACGTAGGGAGAAGTACAGAGCGCCCCTTTGCGTGCCGGCCCAGTCACATAAAATCTACGGCTTTTCACACACACAAGTGAATGCAAATCATACTTGGTCAACAGCCATACAGGTCACACTGAGGGTGACCGTATAAACAACTTTAACACTGTTACAAATATGCGCCACACTGTGAACCCACACCAAACAAGAATGACAAACACATTTCGGGAGAACATCCGCACCGTAACACAACATAAACACAACAGAACAAATACCCAGAACCCCTTGCAGCACTAACTCTTCCGGGACGCTACAATATACACCCCCCGTTGCCCCCTACCCAAAACCCCCGACCCCTCCAACCCCACCCACCTCAACCTCCTCATGCTCTTTCAGGGAGAGCATGTCCCAAATTCCAAGCTGCTGTTTTGAGGCATGTTAAAAAAAAATAAAGCACTTTGTGACTTCAATAATAAATATGGCAGTGCCATGTTGGCATTTTTTTCCCCCATAACTTGAGTTGATTTATTTTGGAAAACCTTGTTACATTGTTTAATGCATCACAACAAAATTAGGCATAATAATGTGTTAATTCCACGACCGTATATATCGGTATCGGTTGATATCGGAATCGGTAATTAAGAGTTGGACAATATCGGAATATCGGCAAAAAAGCCATTATCGGACATCTCTAGACGTAACCATTATCTGTACTTTAGCATTGCACGCTACACAAAAGATGCCTCGATTAGGGCGTGCAAGTGATTCTAAAAGTGCTTTGCAGACACAGACAACACAAATAGTGCTTCAAAGCCTCCAAGAAATGGGACAGTCTGATCTAAACATGGATGGAAACTTAGCCAAGCCGTCTATCTCCGTGTCAGTGTGTGTGTGTGTGTGTGCATTGAGACAGCTGCCGGGCCAGAAGAAGACATATCTCTGGGCTGACTGGCACCAGGAAGTTATGTATAGGATACTTTTGTCTTGTGTGTGAGGAGGGTGGAAAAAGATGGCTTTAAGGGACCTATTAATGAAAAGTTGTCTGTGATTGATGATCGGTAATTCTATATGAGCCCTTTTGGGCAAAGGACAGCTGGGTATGGGTGCCAATGAGACCCCTAACCACCCCACCTCACTTACACTGCGGACTAGTTTATTAATAATATACCAGAAACAGAGTGAGACGTCTCCATCCTACTGTTAGTCCTTGTGTTGATTCCCAGGTAAAGATGTGTGCTGAAACATCACATTTCATCAGATTATGATGACATCATTACCCACCTGACCTAAGATGTATACAGGCATGTGATTTGACCACAATGAAAAAGACTGAAAAAATTTCCGGGGGTCTGGGGGACAAAGGCGACGCCCCCCGAAGCTCCTGTTTTTTCCACGCTTTTCATGCTAAAATTAACAAAGACAGCACCATTTGAAGAAAATATTTTAGTGTTTAAAGACATGAAAACATCATTAATAGAACATACCTTGCTTCAAGTTGTTTCATATGTTTTTGGCGTTTCGCATGTACTTCCAAAGCCTTGAAACCTCGTGATCCATAGTCAATATTATCGTGACACCACGTGCACAAAACCTTTCCGGGACGATCGATTTTCCGAATAAAATCACCGAACAAAGTCGTAACTTCCTTCTTCCCAACAGTATCAGTGATTTCCCTTTCCATCCAGTCCCATCGAAACTTATTTTTGACATGTTTATCAATTTCTTTTACTCGTAAAGCGTCCTTTCTCTCGAGAACCGACATCGTTTACATATGGAAAATGGCGGTAATAACCATTATGAATGATGACGTTATTAACGTCATCATTCATAACAGATGTCCTGATTGATCACAAGGAACATATCAACCAATCAACTATGGTGTAATATAAACTACGTCTCGAATCTTGAATTAGGGTCGGAAAAAAAACCGGAAAAACGGGAGATAATTATTATTTTTTTCCCGAGATTAAAAAAGACGGAATTCCGACTTTAAACGGAAAAATCACATGCCTGCATATAGTACAGGCCAAAAGTTTGGACACACCTTCTCATTCAATGTGTTTTTTTTATTTTCATGACTATTTACATTGTAGATTGTCACTGAAGGCATCAAAACTATGAATGAACACATGTGGAGTTATGCACTTAACAAAAAAAAGGTGAAATAACTGAAAGCACGTTTTATATTCTGGTTTCTTCAAAATAGCCACCCTTTGCTCTGATTACTGTTTTGCACACTCTCGGCATTCTCTGGATGAGCTTCAAGAGGTCGTCACCTGAAATGGTTTTCACTTCACAGGTGTGCTTTGAAGCTCATCGCGAGAATGCCAAGAGTGTGCAAAGCAGTATTTAGAGCAAAAGGTGGCTATTTTGAAGAAACTAGAATATAAAACATGTGTTCAGTTATTTCACCTTGTTTGTTAAGTACATAACTCCACATGTGTTCATTCATAGTTTTTTAGTGACAATCTACAATGTCATTCATTCATGAAAATAAAGAAAATGCATTGACTGAGGAGAAGGTGTGTCGATGCACACCCCACATTTTGGATGATTCGCTTTTCACCAAAAGTTTTCCCCGGTTTTTGTATACCTTGTCGGTAACCATACGACCAAACACTGCTCGTGACAAACTAGAAAACTGAATCTTTTAAAAATATACAAATAATCAATTGTAGGTTTTTTTTGGTTATGTTGGGATGTGGAATTTAAGTTTTAGTCATTATCATCAATAATATTACAAATAGGGTTGTACGGTATACCGGTATTGGTATAGTACCGTATTTTTCGGAGTATAAGTCGCACCTGCAGAAAATGCATAATAAAGAAGGAAAAAAACATATATAAGTCGCACTGGAGCCCGGCCAAACTGACTATAACTGCGACTTATAGTCCGAAAAATACGGTACTCCGATACTAATGAATCATATTCGGTACTATACCGCCTCTGAAAAGTACCGGTCCGCCACCCTTCTATATCACTAATACTCGCCTCCATGGCGACAAATAAAGTAAGTTTCTTACAAGTATCATTATCACTGCAGGACGAGGAATAGCTAAACATGCTTCACTACACACCGTAGCTCACCGGCATCAAAATGTAAACAAACACCATGGGTGGATCTACACCTAACATCCACTGTAATGATACCAAGTACAGGAGCGTATCTAGTCGATACTACTATGATTATGTCAATATTTTTTGGCATCACAACATCTTCTTTTGTTTTTTTTAAATTCATATTATGTATATAAACTCAGTAAAATATGTCCCTGGACACATGAGGACTTTGAATATGACCAATGTATGATCCTGTAACGACTTGGTATCGGATTGATACCCAAATTTGTGGTATCATCCAAAACTAATGTAAAGTATAAAACAACAGAAGAATAAGTGATTATTACATTTTAACAGAAGTGTAGATAGAACATGTTAAAAGAGAAAGCAAGCAGATATTAACAGTAAATGAACAAGTAGATTAATAATTCATTTTCTACCACTTGTCAATAATGTTGACAAAATAATAGAATGATAAATGACACAATATGTTACTGCATATGTCAGCAGACTAATTAGGAGTCTTTGTCTGCTTACTTACTAATAAAAGACAAGTTGTCTTGTATGTTCACTATAAGGACAAACTTGCAATAAGAAACATATGTGTAATGTATCGTAAGATTTTTTTGTTAAAATAAATCCAATAATGCAGTTTTTTGTAGTCCCCTTTATTTAAAAAAGTACCGAAAAGTATAGAAATAATTTTTGTACCGGTACCAAAATATTGGTATCGGGACAACACTAATTACAAACTACAAAAGCAATCAGAGATCGCTCAAAAATAGCTTTAAAGAATCCCAAATCCAGACGGTGATTCAGATCACCCCCAAAATGTAATCACTGGTTCCTTATCCAATTTTTGATATTTCTTGAAAGTCCACCAGTAACGTTTTGAGCTGTGTGGCTTGCTAACTAACTGACTGACATATCCCAACAAATACATAATACATTTCCTCCTGGCAGAGATAGCAAATTGTGTAGGATGTATTCGGACGTCAGTGTTTGTTGAGATCCAAAAGGTTCACCGAGATGATCAACAACAAAAAAAAGGTGTGAGAGGCTATGCAGTTGCTATTTTTAGCTGAGTCATTTTGTCTTGTCATGCTTTTTTGTGTTTCTCAGTATCGGTTTGGTGCATTAAACCTGTATGACGGTATCTTACACTTGTATGAGCGGCAGGACGTCCTCGAGGCATTTTCCACCTGCAGGTGTGATCCAGTCCTTTAATGCTCTCTCTCCTTCTCCCATTATTTAGGATTTGTATCATATTACATCATAATGTTATATTATATTGGGGGGCGGTGTGGCTCAGATGGTAGAGCAACTGTCAAGCAACTTGAGGGTTTCTGGTTCGATTCCAGCTTCCGCCATCCTAGTCATAGCCGCTGTGTCCTTGGGCAAGACACTTATCCCACCTTGCTCCTAGTGCCGCTCACACTGGTGTATGAATGTTTGGTGGTGGTCGGAGAGGCTGTCGATCAGTGGTGTCAAAGTCAAGGCCCCCGAATTATCTATGGCCCCCGGTCCGCAGGCCACAGCCGCCTGCTGCTGTTTTGCACGCATCAATACTCCATTGGCGCTAGGAATTTTCAAAATGACCCCATCAAGTCATAAAAATGGGGTCCCAGAGTAAATATTTGGGGTCCCAATTTTTTGTAACCAGTTTGAAAACAAATGATAAATGTATGCATTATCCTGGTATATCTCACAATCTATATTGTGTTTTGGAAAAAAGGTTGTCATGAAAGTTAATTCTTTAAAAAAATAATACAAAAGACAAACATTTTTTATGTAAATGTATTCAGTTATAAGCATTCATTCACTTTCTTCTTTCCTTCATGGATCTAAACTTTACTGCTGTGGGTAGTTTTTTTTTCTATATTTTCATTTAATAAGTTGTAGGTGTATTTATTTCTGTATAAAAGTGTAAAGTGTTTTGCTTCACTTATGAAATGATGATAATGGTGTGCCAGGGCATACATGCATATGACAAATTTAATTGATTATTCTCACCTGTGTGTAGATCATCAGTCGTTTAAAAACCGCCCACATCTACACTTTCATGGGAAATAATGCCAACAAACTTAGAATTTCGCAAGTTAGTTTCAATGTCATTTAATACAGTATAAATAAATAAAAATACAAAATACGGTATTTTTTTCTATATTTTTATTGTAATATTTTCAGAATGTGTTTGTTCTATTTTTGGCCAGAGTAAGACAAAGAAAACAATCTGAAGTTGTCTATATTTTTTAGTTTTAAAATGCCATGATTTTAATAGTGTGCGGCCCCTGAGCTAAAATGAGTTTGACACCCCTGCTGTAGGTGAAAATTAGCAGCCATGCTTCAATCAGTCTACCGTATTTTTCGGACTATAAGTCGCAGTTTTTTTCATAGTTTGGCCGGGGGTGCGACTTATACTCAGGAGCGACTTATGTGTGAAATTATTAACACATTACCGTAAAATATCAAATAATATTATTTAGCTCATTCACGTAAGAGACTAGACGTATAAGATTTCATGGGATTTAGCGATTAGGAGTGACAGATTGTTTGGTAAACGTATAGCATGTTCTATATGTTATAGTTATTTGAATGACTCTTACCATAATATGTTACGTTAACATACCAGGCACGTTCTCAGTTGGTTATTTATATGCCTCATATAATGTACACTTATTCAGCCTGTTGTTCACTATTCTTTATTTATTTTAAATTGCCTTTCAAAAGTCTATACTTGGTGTTGGGTTTTATCAAATAAATTTCCCCAAAAAATGCGACTTATACTCCAGTGCGACTTATATATGTTTTATCCCTTCTTTATTATGCATTTTCGACCGGTGCGACTTATACCCCAGAGCGACTTATACTCCGAAAAATACGGTACCTCACGGCAGCCATGGCTACAAATGTAGCTTACCACCATCCAGGTGTGAATGTGGAGTGAAGGAATGATGGGTTCTCAGTTCTCTGTGAGGTGCTTTGAGTGTCTAAAATAACGTTATCTAAATCTAATTTATTATTATTATTATCAAAATCAGTGTTATTATATCGTATTATATACACACACATACATATACATACACATGCAAAACACACACACACACATATATATAAATATTTTAAAAAATAGTGCTAAAATGCTCGCTACATTGACAACAAGCAGAGGAGAGGTTTACCTGCGTCAATGTTGTCAACAAAGGTACCACAGTTAAGTTAAACACATGACTCTGCTAAACGGACAGCCACCGCATGTAATTGAGACCCAAGTCCTGCAAAAAGATGTCATTCATATCACCACAGCTAATCCGTCATAAAAAACCTTGGAAAGGTACAACTACAGCAAAGATGAACCAACTGTACTATAAACACACACGAGAGCATCAAGTTGCAACTACTGTCTGAATGTGAATTTATTTTGCTTACTGGAGAACATTGGACATCTGTGAGTAATCACAACGAGCTGGGTTTGCATTGTACAAAAAACAAAGATCAGCATTGTCATCTGAATAGGTGAACAAGCTTGTCTGTTTGAACAACTGTTTAAACTAAAGAAGAGTAAATGCAGATTTAAATGGTGCACCATGTTAACTGTTTATGAGTGTGTTTACAACATTATCAATTAGTCTCTGTACCTTGTTTGCAATATTATTGCAAATACTTTCAAAATGTGCACTTAGTTCTTACTATACTTACTGTCACCAAGTTCATTTAAAAAACAATCCTGCATGACATTCTGATTGCAAAATTGTATTTGTATCCAAATATTGGGATATTTTCTGAAGAAAATGTGTATTTATGCCAGCAAAAGCTAACCAACGATTTATCATGATTAATTACAGTCCTAGAATGTGATTAATTAATCTGATATAAAATAATAATCACTTCGCCAGGAGTTTTTTAATTAGATGCACTTTTGAATAAGCCGCAGGGTTCAGAGCTCGGGAAAAGAGTAGCGTCATGTTGTCCGGAAAATACGGTACATAGAATTGGTTTTAGCATCTTTATTGTACAAAATATATTAAAGTCGCCCCCTACATTTTTCAACCACAACACAGTATATTGTGTCTGTTATTGTGAAATGTGCAAAATGTTCATCTAAAACCAACTACAATTAAAGCTGCAAGCAGCGATGGACGGGACTGACTTTGAGGGCTCATAAAATCCAAACCGGAGCAGTAATTAAAACTCTTTCATCAACTTTTAATCAGAAGGGTTCAATCTCTCTCCTGTGCTAATTTGAAGCCAACACGACAAACGCGATCAGAGGAGATAATGTTTGAAAAAAGGTGACTGTTTTTACACAACTTTTGTTTTGAAGGGGGAATTGCAAACTTCCTTGATTTTTGCTGGGAGTTGTTAGTGTATGAAATATAGGTCTAAGTGAGACCTACATAGAGGTTTTTGTTTCATGTCTCTACAACATTCCTACTTGGAGTTACAGGCAGTTTTGTCTGTTTTCTCTTCCTAGGGGGCGCTAGAGCGCAATTTTGAGTTTTGGGGTTTGGTTTTTTGATTAGTTCGCAATTTTCGCCAGTCCTGATGTGTGTGTCCAATTTGGTGAGTTTTGAAGCATGTTAAGGGGGTCAAATTACAACTCAAAGAGGCGGCGGTATAATAATAAAACACGAGAAATACAATAGGGTCCTCTGCCCCAAAGGGACTCGGTCCCTAATAATGCAACATATAGTTTATAAAAGAAACAAAACAGTTTTTGTACAACAAAATCCTACTAGGAAAGTCCGAAATCCAATAGCACTACCACCCAAGAAGAAATAAAAAAAACATAATTATACTACTGTACCACAATGGGCTCCATTGTGTGCTGTGAATACCCAAAAGTTGGAAGGTCTGACCAAGGAATTGTCTATAAAAATACATCGTATTTCTAGAAAGGACAGTAACCTTCTAGCAGGACGGGGTTGGAGAAGGTTAGCGAGGCAGGTTATAAGTCAAGCTATGACTGCGCTTCTGAATTTAGTCCGTGGAGCAGTGAGGAGATTTAGCTCCACTATGTATAGAGTTGAATGTGTGTGTGTGTGTGTAAGAGAAGATAGACTATGTAAAGAAAGGAAGGTGAAATATGTTTGAACATAGCTGACATAGGCATCCCTACGAGTAACTCAGGCATGTGTGTATTATTAGCGTGTCGGACAAGGCATAGCGTACGATACGGAAATACTCGTATATCTTCCAAGAGGCGGTTATACATGACGACGGCATAGCTCTACCACAGAAATACAAAAGTGTGTCATTTATTCAGAGACCCGTGCAAGATGGCGTTTTAAAAAGGCCAGCGACATCCAAATAGTGCACTGTTGAAACCCTCACGAGCCACAAAATTGGGTACACACTTGCACAATCCAAAAGATCACAATGCTTCGTTTTGATTGACACAAGATGTTGACTATTGTTGTGGTTGTTGGGAAGCGCATTTCATCAGCTGTTTCTAATACTTCAGTCCTCTCAGCTCAACAAGAAAGTTCATTTGTGTGTACCCTGACGTCAAACACAGCATGTGAAATTCAAAACTGAGAAGACACATTTTTTTTGTCAATGTGTGTGTGAAAGAAAATGGCATAACTATGTCAGAGAAATTCAAAATCAGATAATTTATAGAGAAAAAATGCAAGATTACTCACTAATCATAACAGTAGGTACTAGTGTTGTCCCGATATCAGTATTTTGGTACCGGTACCAAAATGTGTTTTCGTACTTTTCGATACGTTTGTAAATAAAGGGGACCACAAAAAATGTCATTATTGGCTTTATTTTAACAAACACATTAAACATATGTTTCTTATTGCAATGTTGTCCTTAAATAAAATAGTGAACATACAAAACAATTTGTCTTTTAGTAGTAAGTAAACAAACAAAGACTCCTCATTAGTCTGCTGACATATGCAGTAACATATTGTGTCATTTTTCGAAATTATTAAGGACAAGTGGTAGAAAATGAATGATTAATCGACTTGTTCATTAACTGTTAATATCTGCTTACTTTCAGTTTCAACATGTTCTATCTACACTTCTTTTAAAATGTAATAATCACTTATTCTTCTGTTGTTTGATACTTTACATTAGTTTTGGATGATACCACAAATTTGGGTATCAATCCGATACCAAGTAGTTACAGGATCAGACATTGGTCATATTCAAAGTCCTCATGTGTCCAGGGACATATTTCCTGAGTTTATAAACATAATATACATTTTAAAAAACAGAAAGAAGATTTTGTGATGCAAAAAAATATTGACGTAATCATAATAGCATCGACTAGATACGCTATTGAATTTGGTATCATTACAGTGGATGTTAGGTGTAGATCCACCAATGGCGTTTGTTTTTATTGTAGCGTCCCGGAAAAGTTGATGCTGCAGGGAATTCTGGGAATTTGTTATGTAGTGTTTATGTTTATGCGGTGCAAATATTCTCCCAAAATGTGTTTGTCATTGTTGTTTAGTCTGGTTTCACTATATGGCACAGGTTTATGACAGTGTTGGCGCTGTTCATAAGGCCATCCTTAGTGTGACATGTGTGGCTGTTGACTAAGTATGCCCTTCATTCACGTGCGTGTGGTGTGTTCAATGTTAAGATGATCGTCCTAACGGTTAATGATCGGATGTAATGAAGTCTTGACATGACTTCGGTTACTCCAATGTAACGAGTCCGGGGGCGCTACAGTGTGTACAGAAGCTTGTATAGCTATCGCTTGTCCTACAGGGATGATACTTGAAATAAATGTACTTTACTAGTCACCATGGAGACAAGGATTTGTGATTTAGAAGTAGTTACCACACTGCTAACTGCGGATATATACGTATTAGTCGCTTGCTTAAGGGACCTCTTCCTGAGGGCGTTTCAGTGTTATAACTTCACCTTTATCGTTAGTTTTTAAGCCAAAATGCATCTGTTCTCCCTTTTCTGTCTACACACTGTGTCTGTTTGTAAGTACTCTGTGATTGTGCGCTGCCGAACATGCTCGTCTGCTCGTAAACCAGCAATGACATGACGTGACGACGACAGGGGGGGGCGGTGGACCGGTACTTTTCTGAGGCGATATAGTACTGAATATGATTCATTTATATCGCGGTACTATACTAATACCGGTATACATGAACAATCGAAAGACAATAATGCTTTGTTTCAGTTTACGGTGTCATTTAACAAGATGTTTATTATTGTGGGCTTAAACATGTACATGAGTTGTATCCTCTCATTTTGGTCACCTCTACAAAACGAGAAAGTTCATTTGTGTATATAAATACTCAAGACAAGAGAAACATTTGAAATTCAAAACTGAGTGTGTGTGTGTGTGTGTTGCTAATGAAAAAGTAGGCCCAGTGTGTTCTCCCCGAGTCCATCTGGTAATAATTGTAGTATGTAGCAACCGTCGCTGTGTTTGGATAAAGCTCTGACATACATGAGGTCCTCTGACGCCGCTCTGTGTGTGTGTGTGTTTGCGTCGGCGTGTTTATGCGGCGGAAAGAGAAAGAAAGAGTGAGACAGGAAGAAGAGACTAAATCAACTTTATGGTCAGCGCTGTATTTTTTTTTTTTTTTTTCTTTCTTTTTTTTTTTTTTTTTACGTGTGCAGGGAGCTTTGACTGGACTTGAGTGTAGGTGGGCTGGCTTCCTGCTGGTCACATAACTCATGTTGATGATTAGTGGCACATTGTAATGGAATTAGGGATGTAAAGATGAAGAGTATTTATGATAAACAGCAGTTAAAACCAAGATTGATAACCAGAGGTTGGTAGTAACGTGCTCCATTTACTTTAATTTTCCGGACCATAGGGCGCACCGGATTTGAAGACGCACTGACGAATGGTCTATTTTTGATCTTTCTTTTCATATATAAGGCGCACCGGATTATAGGGCGCATTAAAGGAGTCATATTATTATAATTTTTTTCTAAAGGTAAAACACTTCCTTGTGGTCTACATCAGTGGTCCCCAACCTTTTTGTAACTGCGGACCGCTCAACGCTTGAAAATTTGTCCCACGGACCGGGTTGTGGGTGGGGGGGTTGGATTTGTGCAGGTATTTATTTTTTTTTGTCATAAAAAAATACAATCATGCGTGCTTACGGACTGTATCCTTGCAGACTGTATTGATATATATTGGTATATAATGTAGGAACCAGAAATATTAATAACAGGAAGAAACAACCCTTTTGTGCGAATGAGTGGGGGATGGGTTTTTTTTTCGGTTGGTGCACTAATTGTAAGTGTATCTTGTGTTTTTTATGTTGATTTAATAAAAAAAATAAAATAAATAAATAAATAAAATTGTTTATGTTTTTTTAATTTCTTGTGCCCGGTACCAATCGATCCACGGACCAGTAGTTGGGGTCCACTGGTCTACATAATATGTAATGGTGGTTCTTTGGTCAAAATGTTGCATAGATTATGTTTTATTATGTGTTATTTACGTGGCTCACATTCGACAGCGTCCTCTCCCCGTCATCTTTGTTGTAGCGGTGTAGCGTGCAAGGACGGGAGTGGAAGATGGAGCTAACTGTTTAATGACATTCAGACTTTACTTTAATCAATAACGGAGAAGCATCTCCTCATCCGGAAGCAACAACACCGGAAAATGGTGCCAAAAAAAAAACATCCGACCGGAACTCTCTAATAACTTAAGTTCCTTGGGTGAATAATATAAACTCACAACACCGGTATGTTTTAGCGCTTTCATGGCGAGTTTACTGACAGATATAAGTAAGAACTTTACACTACTTTATATCAAAAAATGGCAACAGCAGAGGATGAATGTCCCATAACAAGAAGATAGAGAAAAAGAAGAAGTTTATAGACCACGGCAACTACAAAGGCGGAGGCGCACAAATTTTCAGGATCAGCAGGTACCAGAAGGTAAGAAAAGTTGCTTTTGTATAATATTGCGAGACAAAACGCCAGATAATATGTCTTACCTTATACACACACCATAATAATACTTGTATGTTGAAGCACATCAAGCGGTGCGGTTTCATAGCTTACCAAAGTCGTACTAAAACATTTTGATAGATTTTTGAGCGGCGTGTATAATGTTATATATTTTCAATGGAACATATCAAATGTTGGTGTTGTTTACTTGAGTCATATTGCCATCATAGTGCAGCCTACACTTATCTCTTATGTTTGACTGCCATCTACTGGTCACACTTATCATTACACCATGTACCAAATAAAATTGCTTCGAGGTCAGTAAGCAGAACCAGAATTATTCCGTACATTAGGCGCACCGGGTTATAAGGAGCACTGTCGAGTTTTGAGGGAAAAAAATGCTTTTAAGTGTGTCTTGTAGTCCGGAAAATACGGTAATATCTCAAAGTGGTTGAGGCTATTATTTATTTGACGTTTGGCGCATATTCGGCGGCTATTACTTCAGGTTGGACATCGAAACTAGGAACTGAAATCAAACAATCAGGAAGAATCGGAATATTACTACCGTCTGATGCTCGATGCCCAACCCTAGTCATTAACTTGGGTGAGCAGATAGTACCTGCCACAAATACATCAAAATGGTGCACTAATTAAACACTCAAATGCTGCAATATAAGGTACAGTCGTGGTCAAAAGTTTACATACACTTGTAAAGAACATAATGTCATGGCTGTCTTGAGTTTCCAAAATGTTTTAATGTATTTTACAACTCTTATTTTTTTGTGATAGAGTGATTGGAGCACATACTTGTTGGTCACAAAAAACGTTCATCAAGTTTGTTTGTTTTTTAAATTTATTATGGGTCTACTGAAAATGTGACCAAATCTGCTGGGTCAAAAGTATACATACAGCAATGTTAATATTTGCTTACATGTCCCTTGGCAAGTTTCACTGCAATAAGGCGCGTTTGGTAGCCATCCACAAGCTTCTGGCAAGCTTCTGGTTGAATTGTTGACCACTCCTCTTGACAAAATTTGTGCATCCATCCATCCATCCATTTCCTACCGCTGATTCCATTTTGGGGTCGCTGGAGCCTATCTCAGCTACAATCGGGCGGAAGGCGGGGTACACCCTGGACGAGTCGCCACCTCATCACAGGGCCAACACAGATAGACAGACAACATTCACACTCACATTCACACGCTAGGGCCAATTTAGTGTTGCCAATCAACCTATCAGTTCAGCTAAATTTGTTGGTTTTCTGACATGGACTAATTTCTTCAGCATTGTTTACAGGACTTTGGGAAGGCCATTCTAAAACCTTAATTCTAGCCTGATTTAGTCATTCCTTTACCACTTTTGACGTGTGTTTGGGGTCATTGTCCTGTTGGAACACCCAACTGCACCCAACCTCCGGGCTAATGATTTTAGGTTGTCCTGAAGAATTTGGAGGTCATCCTCCTTTTTCATTGTCCCATTTACTCTCTGTAAAGCACCAGTTCCATTGGCAGCAAAACAGGCCCAGAGCATAATACTACTACCACCATGCTTGACGGTAGGTTTGGTGTTCCTGGGATAAAAGGCCTCACTTTTCTCTTCCAAACATATTGCTGGGTATTGTGGCCAAACAGCTACATTTTTGTTTCATCTGACCACAGAACTTTCCTCCAGAAGGTCTTATCTTTGTCCATGTGATGTCAGATGAAACAACAATCTCATTTCAGTAGACCCATAATAAATTCATAAAAGAACCAAACTTCATGAACGTTTTTTTGTGACCAACAAGTATGTGCTCCAATCATTATCACAAAAAAATAAGAGTTGTAGAAATGATTGGAAACTCAAGACAGCCATGACATTATGGTCTTTACAAGTGTATGTAAACTTTTGACCACGACTGTCCACCTGAACAATGGAAAGATGATATGTTCTGTTTTGATTGTTGTCATTAAGCAATATGCTGAAGATTCATGCTTATTACATAGGCTCTAAATGTTTAATAACATATAATCCACTTAGCCTCTTTGATTCATGCGCGCCAAACATCACATGAACATTGTCCACTCATCTGAAGAAGAAAAACATGATGACTGTTGATAGGCGGCCGTCGTGAAATTATGTTATCAGACTGGGATTGTGTGTGTGACAAGTGAGACAGTCTTCTCTGTGGTCAACACGGCCGCTCTATCTTGTGACTTACTGGCAGGGTGGCTTGGAGTGGTAGTAGGGGGCGGTGTAGAAAGGGTCTTTGTATTGCGAGGGTCACACATCCTCTGAGTGTGTTTGGGAGATTTACGGCAGGCACAATTGCACGCAAACAAACTGGACAGCGCGGCTTACTGGAAATAGCGACAGGGACATAACAGTAGAACATGAAGGATATATTCCTCATAGCAAGTGAAGGAGGAACTGACTCATTGCAGAACAAAGCATTGCCCGATACTGGTCACTACCCGAATTACTGTACGCTGTAAATATTACATGTACTTGTTTGGGTAAGCTTGACTTGAAATTTCTCACACAAGTCACAAAACACCTACTTTACGGCGTTTAGTCGAAATACCACGGAATTTAGTACACACCTATAAAAGGGGCCAATATTACGAAAAAACAACTTTTCTTACTTATAGGCGCCGATCTAAATTTCTACCAGTGGGTGCTCGGTGTGTGTGTATTTAGTTTAGTTTATTATTTCTTCGCTCAATGGTCAACAAAATAAACAAACAGTTTTACATAAACAAACAGTTGTACATTCATAAATTGAAAATGTTGCAGACCGAAAGGGTTTAGGCTGAAGTTGAACACTTATTGCGCCTAAGTCTATAAACAATGTCAAATACAAGATGAGCTTCCACAAAATTATGAAATTTCCTTTTCACAACATATTATAAATACACCTTGTACACAACATAAACACTGTTCAATTATATACACAGTAAAGGCATGTGAAATATCCTTTGTACCAATTATATACTATATACCAGGGGTCAGCAACCTTTACCACTCAAAGAGCCATTTTGACCCGTTTCACAAATTCAAGAAAACAATGGGAGCCACAAAACTCTTTTGAAATTTAAAATGAAATAACACTGCATACAAATTATTTTTTTGCTTTGTGCCATGTATAAACCAGACACGGGTTTGGTGGTAGCGGGGGTGTATAATGTAGCCCGGAAGAGTTAGGGATGCATGGGATTCTGGGTATTTGTTCTGTTGTGTTTATGTTGTGTTATGGTGCGAATGTTCTCCCGAAATGTGTTTGTCATTCTTGTTTGGTGTGGGTTCACAGCGTGGCGCATATTAGTAACAGTGTTAAAGTTGTTTTATACGGCCACCCTCAGTGTGAACTGTATTGCTGTTGACTCAGTATGCCTTGCAGTCACTTACGTGTGTGTGTGTGGGGCAGAGCCCGGATACAACATGTGACTGGGCCGGCACGCAGATAGTGTAAAATCGGACGTTGAAGGCACGCCCTCAATATTGTTGCCCCGGGAGATTTTCGGGAGAGGCACCGAAATTCGGAAGTCTCCCGGAAAAATCGGGAGGGTCGGCAAGTATGCAGCTGAGCCGCATCAGAGTGATCAAAGAACCGCATGCGGCTCCGGAGCCGCGGGTTGCCGACCCCTGCTATATACAAACAATTATACTTCCATTATTATTTACATCCCACATTTAGTTTTTAATTAACATTGATCATAGTATTAACTACTGTGTTGATTCAAGAGTGATATATTTTTCCAAGACATTGGTCTTAAAGTTTTTTTTAAATGTGTGAATGGAACTGGAACATTTTAAGGAACTATCCAAGCTGTTCCACAGATGAACCCCCCTGACAGAAACACATTTACTTTTTAAGCTCGTTCTTATGTTTGCTTACTGAAAGACAGCTGAACCTCTGAGGTCATAGGGACTCTCCCGAGGTTTGAACCTCTCCTGTAGACACCCAGGCAGCATGTGGTTATGAGCTTTGTACGTCACAATAGCAGTGTTGAGGTCAACAAGATCGTGCAGTTTTAATGTTTTTAATTTAATAAACAAAGCATGGTATGGTCACGATAATCCGCATAATTTACAATTGTAATCGCTTTCTTTTGAAGTAAGAACATAGAGTTGATGTTTGTTTTGTAATTGTTACCCCAGATTTCAACACAATAATTAAGATATGGGAGTATGAAAGAATTATACAACATGTTAAGAGCCTTTTGATTTACAGAGTTTTAAATTTTATGTAACATAGCAATAATTTTTGCCATCTTTGTCTTAAGTATATCTATGTACAGTTTCCAATTTAATTTATCATCTATATAGATTCCCAAAAATGTTGTTTAATAAACCCTTTCTATCTCCATATCATCAATTCTTATATGACACTGTATGTTATTTTTCCTATTTCCAAAAATTATATATTTTGTTTTATTTAGGTTGATTGATAGTTTATTGGCATCTATTATTAAAAGCAACAAGTATTTTTTTTTTTAAATAGACGTTCAGCAAAGTTAATACCCCATATGGTTTGTGGCTTTATTATTTTTATAAAACTGACCAAACTCGCCACAAAATTAACTACAACAAGATTGATTTTAAAGATTGAAAGTTGCCATCAATCCCACGTGGGTGCTCGGCATTGTCCGTGGGTGCTCGGGGCCCCAAAGCATCCACAGGATCGGCGCCTATGGTACCTACTGTTGTGTATTTGAATACTGCATAAATCCCGAAAATTTAAAGAGTCAAGTCGCTGCAAGAAAACACAACGGAAGTGCCACCAAAATAAAAGCACAAGAAAGGAACTAAGACACTAATTACAAGAAAATACCAAGAAAATCCACATCTGTCATACGTCAGCAGCAAGGAGGGGCTTTTGTAACCCGTAACCTGTTTCGAAAAAGGGTAACGATATACTGCGAGAATCGGACTGAACTGAGAATGGTGTTGAATCAATTCTGAATTGAAACGTCACCCCAAGAATCGGATCGTGCCTTGCTGTAAAAGTGACATCCCTAATAAACGCTTCATTCTGAGAACTTGATTGACAGGCAAAAATGCAAAGTCGTTTTCACTGAGGGCCACTTCGCAGTTATATTTGGCCCCAGAGGGCCACTTCTAACAGTTAATACTATTATTACACAATTTTTATGCATATAATTAGTAGATATTTTTAAAACTAAAATGTAAAAAAATATGGTAAGTTGCAATTATTTCCCCTGAAAATTGAGTGTATATTACTGTAAGTGGAAAAACAGTATTGTTGTTTTTAAAAATTTACATTAGTTTTTTTACTGTAAATAAAAAAAAACCCTGCAATTTTACAGTACAATTTTGGCGGCCAGTTTGTTTTTTGTTTTTTTTACCGCAAATCAACAACTGTATATTGTATTAGTTTATTACAGTAAAAAAAAGTACTGTTTTTTCATTTAGAGAACAATGCTGTAAAACACAGAACATTTCACAATTTTACCATAAAATCTATTGCTACTTTTACATTGCACAATTTGATGGATAGCTTTCTTTGAAATCATTATTATCAGTATTCATTTCTATTTAAAAAATGGTTTGAATGTTCGATAAAATATTTTTGCATAATTAGACAATATTTAAGTTAACATAATTTGTGATTACATGGAGTACATATATTGTTTTTCTTCCAAAATAGAAAGAACAAATACATTTAGTAAGAAAAGTTACAGTACTTTGTTGATACATATTATTTCCAGGCTTTCGAGGGCCACATAAAATAAAGTGGCGGGCCACATCTGGCCCCCGGGTCTTGAGTTTTTCACCAGTGTGTTAGAACATACAACTATTATTAACTTTTGCTTTCTGGTTTATACCACAATGCGCATTTTAATGTGTTTAATGGTATGAGCAGGGATCTCTAACCCTTCGCTCACGCCTTTCTGAGGAGCTCGCTAGAGGGTTCTAGGGTTGTGAAGCATTATTACACACAGTTATTATCGTTTTTTGTATATTTTAAAAAGCAGTATATATTTGAGACAATACCGCCATACCGGTATCTTTTGATGTGCCTTTGTTAGGCCGTTTGTTCTTCTCTGCGCCTGATGGGCGAAGCACAGGGCATCCTCTTTGGCTCACCCCTGCCCCTTGCGTGTTTATGGAAGCTCCTCTCTGACGCATTATGGCACAAAATTACGTGCTGTGCATCAAACTTTAAAAAAAATATGGCGCGTGCTGCCGACTTCTCAACTACCAAGTGATGCAATACTTCGGTCAACGACTGCATTTGGCTTTTGGTGAGTGACTACAGCTTTATTTATACATACACCAATTTGATTTAGAACCTACATCCATCCTTGCAGATTCAGATTTCCCTCGCCCGGACGCGGGTCACCGGGGCCCCCCTCTGGAGCCAGGCCCGGAGTTGTGGCACGATGGCGAGCGCCTGGTGGCCGGGCCTGTCCCCATGGGGCCCGGCCGGGCACAGCCCGAAGAGGCAACGTGGGTCCCCCCTCCAATGGGCTCACCACTCATGGGAGGGGCCATAGAGGTCGGGTGCAGTGTGAGCTGGGCGGCAGCCGAAGGCAGGGCACTTGGCGGTCCGATCCTCGGCTACATAAGCTAGCTCTTGGGACGTGGAACGTCACCTCGCTGGGGGGGAAGGAGCCTGAGCTAGTGCGCGAGGTAGAGAAGTTCCGGCTGGATATAGTCGGACTCACCTCGACGCACAGCAAGGGCTCTGGAACCAGTTCTCTCGAGAGGGGCTGGACTCTCTTCCACACTGGCGTTGCACGCAGTGAGAGGCGACGAGCTGGGGTAGCAATTCTTGTTGCCCCCCGGCTCAAAGCCTGCACGTTGGAGTTCAACCCAGTGGACGAGAGGGTAGCCTCCCTCCGCCTTCGGGTGGAGGGACGGGTCTTGACTGTTGTTTGTGCTTACGCACCAAACAGCAGTTCAGAGTACCCACCCTTTTTGGATACACTCGAGGGAGTACTGGAAAGTGCTCCCCCGGGTGATTCCCTTGTCCTACTGGGTGACTTCAACGCTCATGTTGGCAACGACAGTGAAACCTGGAGAGGCGTGATTGGGAAGAATGGCCGCCCGGATCTGAACCCGAGTGGTGTTTTGTTATTGGACTTTTGTGCTCGTCACAGATTGTCCATAACAAACACCATGTTCAAGCATAAGGGTGTCCATATGTGCACTTGGCACCAGGACACCCTAGGCCGCAGTTCCATGATCGACTTTGTAGTTGTGTCATCGGATTTGCGGCCTCATGTTTTGGACACTCGGGTGAAGAGAGGGGCGGAGCTTTCTACCGATCACCACCTGGTGGTGAGTTGGCTGCGATGGTGGGGGACGATGCCGGACAGACCTGGCAGGCCCAAACGCATTGTGAGGGTCTGCTGGGAACGTCTGGCAGAGTCTCCTGTCAGAGAGAGTTTCAATTCCCACCTCCGGAAGAACTTTGAACATGTCACGAGGGAGGTGCTGGACATTGAGTCCAAGTGGACCATGTTCCGCGCCTCTATTGTCGAGGCGGCTGATTGGAGCTGTGGCCGCAAGGTGGTTGGTGTCTGTCGTGGCGGTAATCCTAGAACCCGTTGGTGGACACCGGCGGTGAGGGATGCCGTCAAGCTGAAGAAGGAGTCCTATCGGGTTCTTTTGGCTCATAGGACTCCGGAGGCAGCGGACAGGTACCGACAGGCCAAGCGGTGTGCGGCTTCAGCGGTCGCGGAGGCAAAAACTCGGACATGGGAGGAGTTGGGCGAGGCCATGGAAAACGACTTCCGGACGGCTTCGAAGCAATTCTGGACCACCATCCGCCGCCTCAGGAAGGGGAAGCAGTGCACTGTCAACACCGTGTATGGTGCGGATGGTGTTCTGCTGACCTCGACTGCGGATGTTGTGGATCGGTGGAGGGAATACTTCGAAGACCTCCTCAATCCCACCGACACGTCTTCCTATGAGGAAGCAGTGCCTGGGGAATCTGTGGTGGGCTCTTCTATTTCTGGGGCTGAGGTTGCTGAGGTAGTTAAAAAGCTCCTCGGTGGCAAGGCCCCGGGGGTGGATGAGATCCGCCCGGAGTTCCTTAAGGCTCTGGATGCTGTGGGGCTGTCTTGGTTGACAAGACTCTGCAGCATCGCGTGGACATCGGGGGCGGTACCTCTGGATTGGCAGACCGGGGTGGTGGTTCCTCTCTTTAAGAAGGGGAACCGGAGGGTGTGTTCCAACTATCGTGGGATCACACTCCTCAGCCTTCCCGGTAAAGTCTATTCAGGTGTACTGGAGAGGAGGCTACGCCGGATAGTCAAACCTCGGATTCAGGAGGAACAGTGTGGTTTTCGTCCTGGTCGTGGAACTGTGGACCAGCTCTATACTCTCGGCAGGGTCCTTGAGGGTGCATGGGAGTTTGCCCAACCAGTCTACATGTGCTTTGTAGACTTGGAGAAGGCATTCGATCGTGTCCTGTGGGGAGTGCTCAGAGAGTATGGGGTATCGGACTGTCTGATTGTGGCTGTCCGCTCCCTGTACGATCAGTGTCAGAGCTTGGTCCGCATTGCCGGCAGTAAGTCGGACACGTTTCCAGTGAGGGTTGGACTCCGTCAAGGCTGCCCTTTGTCACCGATTCTGTTCATAACTTTTATGGACAGAATTTCTAGGCGCAGTCAAGGCGTTGAGGGGATCCGGTTTGGTGGCTGCAGGATTAGGTCTCTGCTTTTTGCAAATGATGTGGTCCTGATGGCTTCATCTGGCCAGGATCTTCAGCTCTCACTGGATCGGTTCGCAGCCGAGTGTGAAGCGACTGGGATGAGAATCAGCACCTCCAAGTCCGAGTCCATGGTTCTCGCCCGGAAAAGGGTGGAGTGCCATCTCCGGGTTGGGGAGGAGACCCTGCCCCAAGTGGAGGAGTTCAAGTACCTAGGAGTCTTGTTCACGAGTGAGGGAAAAGTGGATCGTGAGATCGACAGGCGGATCGGTGCGGCATCTTCAGTAATGCGGACGCTGTATCGATCCGTTGTGGTGAAGAAGGAGCTGAGCCGGAAGGCAAAGCTCTCAATTTACCGGTCGATCTACGTTCCCATCCTCACCTATGGTCATGAGCTTTGGGTTATGACCGAAAGGACAAGATCACGGGTACAGGCGGCCGAAATGAGTTTCCTCCGCCGGGTGGCGGGGCTCTCCCTTAGAGATAGGGTGAGAAGCTCTGCCATCCGGGGGGAGCTCAAAGTAAAGCCACTGCTCCTCCACATCGAGAGGAGCCAGATGAGGTGGTTCGGGCATCTGGTCAGGATGCCACCCGAACGCCTCCCTCGGGAGGTGTTTAGGGCACGTCCAACCGGTAGGAGGCCACGGGGAAGACCCAGGACACGTTGGGAAGACTATGTCTCCCGGCTGGCCTGGGAACGCCTCGGGATCCCCCGGGAGGAGCTGGACGAAGTGGCTGGGGAGAGGAAAGTCTGGGCTTCCCTGCTTAAGCTGCTGCCCCCGCGACCCGACCTCGGATAAGCGGAAGAAGATGGATGGATGGATCCATCCTTGCAGTGACTTTATCATTAATCTCATCTGTTTATGTTCTTCACTTCTGTTAGCGACTTAGCACAGAAGCTAACGATAGCTTCTCTCTGCTGCTTGCTCTGTGTGACAAATATTTAACTACAACTCTACAAGTGCCTCGACTCATAGCATTACATTATAGCGGCTGGGTGGCTCAAAAGTAGTTTTAAACTTTCACCGCAGCGAGCGAGTAGAAGCTCCATCTATCCTGCGCACAAACCTGAGGATATAAACCTAACATTCATAAACAAAATTAACTAAAATTGCTTTGACATAGTAACGGATAACTTATTACTTTTTAAAGAATAAAAAATACATTACGTTACTACTTAAAACAAACATAATCTGAGTGCTTTCAACACTGGTTATCTAGCCGTAAAACACTGAGGCAATTTTAAGCACTTAGAACATTTGTTTTAATATACCGGTATAAGGGCTGGGCGATATATCGAGTTTGTAAGATATATCGATATATTTTTAAACAAGATATGTACTAAGAAAATATGGTAATATCGAGTATAATTTATTTCACATTAAAATGACCAAACGCCACTGCTGGTTGCACGTATAAGAACATCCATGATTGGTTGGTTGTTTACTATGACGAGACACGATTAGTTAGGGACAAGCCAATCAGAGGCAAGATAGGGCGGGTCATCGAACCAGGAAGGGAATTAAAAAGTGCCTGCCTGCAAATGTATTTTTTTATCTGAGTTTGATACATTTTGTATTATTTGCACAGCTATGTTATTTATTTTACGGAGAAATACTATTTTTCTATTTTATTTATGTAATGTAATTATGTACTACTTAAACCGTTTATTTTCTGTGCTGTTAATACCCATCTTGACTATCCATCCATTGATTTTCTACCGCTTGAAAAGTGCCACTGACTGTTTACAGTACAGTTGTCATTCACTTCAAATTCACTGAATCTCGCTCAAAAATGTATATCTTTATAGGTATACTTTCACCGAAAAATATATCGAGATATATATCGCATATCGAGTTTAAGTAAGAATATATCGAGATATACTTTTTTGTCCATGTCGCACAGCCCTAACCGGTATATATCCATCCATCCATTTTCTACCGCTTGTCCCTCTCGGATATTTAAACTAAAAATACCGCGGTATCAGTTTTGGTCCATATCTGCCTAGCCCCAGGGGTCGGCAACCCGCGGCTCTGGAGCCGCATGCGGCTCTTTGATCATTCTGATGCGGCTCAGCTGCGTAGTAACGTGCGCCACACTTTGAACCAAAACCAAACAAGAATGACAAACACATTTCGGGAGAACATCTGGACCTTAACACAACATAAACACAACAGAACAAATACCCAGAATCCCATGCAGCCCTGACTCTTCTGGGCTACATTATACACCTTATAGTAATCATTAAGGTTGTGCCGATATATTGGTTCTTTGTTCCGTCAATATCGATTAGCAATGTTTTTTAAATAGCAAAATCACATAATTAGAACTGCATAACCGCAGGGACGTACTGTTACGGATGAAGAGAAGATGGTTGATCAACAATAGATTTTTCGCAAAACTGGCTACTGTCAGTTTTAACCACGCCAAACCAAAAACTGCAACAAAAACCCACTTGGTCCAAAACACACACCAGGCTGAGCCACTGAAGCATTCATGGCCACATCAATCACATCGTACATCACAAACTCCAACACTGCACATTACTGTCAGGTCGCTACGGTATTAAACCTACATAACTCAGTGCAAAAAGTTGATGACTTTAGTTAAAATGATAAAATATTTATTTGGAAGTCTTTATTTATTATTGCTAGGTAATCAGAATAAGCTATTTGTTGTTGATAAAAAAAATAAAAAATACAACTTAGTATAGAACAGCAGAAAGTTTTTGGTTTAAGGAAGTCTTATTTCTAAAGGCACTATACTGTATGTATAACACTTGATGTAATAAGAGGAGCTTTTTGAGATGGGAAATGTGTTCATTTGTTCTGTCTAGGGTTGTACGGTATACTGGTATTAGTATAGTACTGCGATACTAATGAATCATATTAGGTACTATACCGCCTCTGAATAGTACCATTGTAATGATACAAGTACAGTAGCGTATCTAGTCGATACTACTATGATTACGTCTATATTTTTTGGCATCACAACATCTTCTTTAGTTTAAAAAAAAATGTATATTATGTTTATAAACTCCCTGTCCCTGGACACATGAGGACTTTGAATATGACCAATGTATGATCCTGTAACGACTTGGTATCGGATTGATACCCAAATTTATGGTATTATCCAAAACTAATGTAAAGTATCAAACAACAGAAGAATAAGTGATTATTACATTTTAACAGAAGTGTAGATAGAACATGTTAAAAGAGAAAGTAAGCAGATATTAACAATAAATGAACAAGTAGATTAATAATTCATTTTCTACCACTTGTCCTTAATAATTCTGACAAAATAATACAATGGAAAATGACACAATATGTTACTGCATATGTCAGCAGACTAATTAGGAGCCTTTGTTTCCTTACTTACTAATAAAAGACAAGTTGTCTTGTATGTTCACTATTTTATTTAAGGACAAACTTGCAATGAAAAACATATGTTTAATGTACCGTAAGATTTTTGGTTAAAATAAAGCAAATAATGCCATTTTTTGTGGTCCCCTTTATTTAGAAAAGTACCGAAAAGTACCTAAAAGTATCGAAATAATTTTGGTACCTGTACCAAAATATTGGTATCGGGACAACACTAGTTATGTCTGGTATTTATTTACTTTATTATTGTTGACAAATAAACATTGTTTAAAATAAATTCTGTATGAATAATAATATGGATCTATAATCATGATGACCGAATTGAGAAATGAGCCCTTTGATCCTCATATTTATGGAGACAATAACGGTCGACCGTGTATTCTATATCCTTGTTGGCTTGATCAGTTGGTCAACTGGGTTGTCGACATAAAGGGGGTGGACTTAAAACTGGTTCGACCGTTTGTCTACACTTGGTACACTGGATATTCCTATGATTAGAAAAAGTTATGAACATTTGGAGAACTTAGTGTCAAAACGAACAAAAAAATGAAAATAGTGAATCTCTGGACCTGTTTACACTGCTCATCAAATTTGATTTTTTTGTCCTAAAGTGACACAGATGGTACAAACCCTGTTTCCATATGAGTTGGGAAATTGTGTTAGATGTAAATATAAACGGAATACAATGATTTGCAAATCCTTTTCAACCCATATTCAATTGAATGCACTACAAAGACAAGATATTTGATGTTCAAACTCATAAACTTTATTTTTTTTTGCAAATAACAATTAACTTAGAATTTCATGGCTGCAACATGTGCCAAAGTAGTTGGGAAAGGGCATGTTCACCACTGTGTTACATGGCCTTTCCTTTTAACAACCCTCAGTAAACGTTTGGGAACTGAGGAGACACATTTTTGGGAATTCTTTCCCATTCTTGCTTGATGTACAGCTTAAGTTGTTCAACAGTCCGGGGTCTCCGTTGTGGTATTTTACGCTTCATAATGTGCCACACATTTTCAATGGGAGACAGGTCTGGACTACAGGCAGGCCAGTCTAGTACCCGCACTCTTTTACTATGAAGCCACGTTGATGTAACACGTCTCTTGGCAATGTCTTGCTGAAATAAGCAGGGCCGTCCATGGTAACGTTGATTGGATGGCAACATATGTTGCTCCAAAACCTGTATGTACCTTTCAGCATTAATGGCGCCTTCACAGATGTGTAAGTTACCCATGTCTTGGGCACTAATACACCCCCATACCATCACAGATGCTGGCTTTTCAACTTTGCGCCTATAACAATCCGGATGGTTCTTTTCCTCTTTGGTCCGGAGGACACGACACCCACAGTTTCCAAAAACAATTTGAAATGTGGACTCGTCAGACCACAGAACACTTTTCCACTTTGAATCAGTCCATCTTAGATGAGCTCAGGCCCAGCGAAGCCGACGGCGTTTCTGGGTGTTGTTGATAAACGGTTTTCGCCTTGCATAGGAAAGTTTTAACTTGCACTTACAGATGCAGCGACCAACTGTAGTTACTGACAGTGGCTTTCTGAAGTGTTCCTGAGCCCATGTGGTGATATCCTTTACACACTGATGTCGCTTGTTGATGCAGTACAGCCTGAAGGATCGAAGGTCACGGGCTTAGCTGCTTACGTGCAGTGATTTCTCCAGATTCTCTGAACCCTTTGATGATATGTTTTTCTTAAACTGTTCAACAATTAGCTCACGCATTTGTTGACAAAGTGGTGACCCTCGCCCCATCCTTGTTTGTGAATGACTGAGCATTTCATGGAATCTACTTTTATACCCAATCATGGCACCCACCTGTTCCCAATTAGCCTGCACACCTGTGGGATGTTCCAAATAAGTGTTTGATGAGCATTAATCAACTTTATCAGTATTTATTGCCACCTTTCCCAACTTCTTTGTCACGTATTGCTGGCATCAAATTCTAAAGTTAATGATTATTTGCAAAACATTTTTTTTTTATCAGTTTGAACATCAAATAGGTTGTCTTTGTAGCATATTCAACTGAATATGGGTTGAAAAGGATTTGCAAATCATTGTATTCCGTTTATATTTACATCTAACACAATTTCCCAACTCATATGGAAACGGGGTTTGTAATTTTCTTGCCAGTCTAAACGCTCCTTAGCGCTTCAAAACTGATCTTTTCGCATTAGATTCAAGCCACATCAGGAGGTACTATGAATCCGAATGGAATCTGATCTTTTCAAATGTGACTTCAGTCTATGCGACCTGAATGCGACCTGTAACGTGACTTTTTGTCAGCTTTGGGCGAGTCATTCGTGTGCGCGGGGAAAGACACAGTCCGCCAGCAGAAGTGGATATTTCATCACAACATCCGGTTTCAATGAGGAAAGTCTTTTAACGGCCAAATTTTCAGTGCACCACTAGTAAATAGTGAGCAAATAATAGGCTATATTATATACATCTGCCACCCCCTTCAAGGTTTCTCATTGTATCTCATTGGGTTGAGTTTTTTCTTGCCCTGATGTGGGATGTCGTTGTGGCTTGTGCAACCCTTTGAGACACTTGTGATTAAGGGCTATATAAATAAAATTGATTGATTGATATGTGTTAATATGAAAAGATATTTGGGGAAAACAGATTTAGAAAAAAATCAGATTCAGGCCACTTTGGCCTGCAGTGTAAACATGGTCTCTTACACACCTACTCAGTGGCCTAGTGGTTAGAGTGTCCGCCCTGAGATCGGTAGGTTGTGAGTTCAAATCCCGGCCGAGTCATACCAAAGACTATAAAAAATGGGACCCATTACCTCCCTGCTTGGCACTCAGCATCAAGGGTTGGAATTGGGGGTTAAATCACCAAAATGATTCCCGGGCGCGGCCACCGCTGCTGCCCACTGCTCCCCTCACCTCCCAGGGGGTGATCAAGGGTGATGGGTCAAATGCAGAGAATAATCTCGCCACACCTAGTGTGTGTGTGACAATCATTGGTACTTTAACTTTAACTTTTTAACTTATTAGTTAGCCACTTTCTTGTGTCATTTTCTAAAAGACACTCATTCACCCAATTGGGCCAGGGTATGAATAACCTTGGCCTAAGTTAATATTTGTATTGGTTCGAACAATCCAGCTCACATTCACAAACTTATAAAACATCATTTTCACATGCATTGTGGCCCATAAAACACTATGCTGTCCTCTTTCTTGCCTTACTATCCTGGACGCATCACCAGTGACAGTACTAAATTGCAGTATGCAGTATGACTCGGAAAGTATGTGTGTGTTACTCTTGGCTGTAATTAATTTACAGAGGGAAAAAGGGACCAAACTGAAGACTGGGGAGACATAAAACCATAAACTCTAACTGTATAAGGTAAAGAAAATAATTATGAATAGAAGAAACTGAAAGTATATTCAATAAGAAGAGGTAGTAACTATTTTGAGCTATAAAAGTGAACTGACTCTAATAGGCAGTTACAGCAGGACACTCTAGTCCAACAATAGCATGAAGCTGCAGCTGTAAATCAAATAGTGAAGTAGAAGGCTCGATCAAATTTGACAACACATTTTTAAAGACATGAACCTCACTGGCGAGATGCCAGGTTCGCTGCACACATTTTCCATCCATAACATAATCTCTCACAAAGGACCCATTCACACACTTATATATATATTTATGCACGCACGCACACACACACACACACACACACACACACACACGCACATACAAACACACATATTGTTCAGTCCGTCTAAACTTTAACTTGAACTCCCCCCAAAAACCCTGCAGTGACCGCATGAAAAGTAGCTCTCAGGTTACAAATGCTCCCAAAATAGGCCTTAAGTACATATTACAGCCCTCTGGTGACGTGCGTGATAGTTTTTGAAGGGTTACACATACGCACATGCCAAATGATGAATTGACGACCAAGCTTTAGAAAAAAAGAGCCACAGGAAATCAAATACATAAATGTCAAATATAACCAACACAATTTTGATTCAGGGTTGCTGTAATAAATGTACAGTGTATATCAGACCTGGGTAAATTAAGGCCCGTTAAGCTTTTCAATCTGGCCCGTCGGACATTCCCAAAATATTTTTTTAGATCTTTAAGATGGAAACTGTAGCTGCCATTATTGATTGATTGATTGAGACTTTTATTAGTAGGTTGCACAGTGAAGTACATATTCCGTACAATTGACCACTAAATGGTAACACCCGAATACGTTTTTCAACTTGTTTAAGTCGGGGTCCACTTAAATTGATTCATGGTACAGATATATACTATCATATATACTATCATCATAATACAGTCATCACACAAGATAATCATCAGGGTGTATACATTGAATTATTTACATTATTTACAATTCGGGGTGTGGGGGGGGGGGGGGGGGGGGGTTAGGTTTGGTTGTTATCATCAGTCATCAACAATTGAGAACAGAGAAATGGATATTGAAACAGTGTAGGTCTGACTTGGTAGGAAATGTACAGCAAATAGTGGACATAGAGAGAGAGAGAGAGATCAGAAGGCATAAGAAAAATATCTGCATTTGATTGTTTACATTTGATTATTAACAACAATCCGGGGAGGGTGTTAGTTTAGGGTTGAAGTTGCCTGGAGATGTACTTTTATTGCAGTTTTGAAGGAGGATATAGATGCACTTTCTTTTATATCTGTTGGGAGCGCATTCCACATTGATGTGGCATAGAAAGAGAATTGTCAGGCTTGTCCCTGACAGTTTGACTGTGTTTTAGTTTTTCCTCTGCGTTTGTCTTAGTTTTCTGTCAGCGCTTTTTATTTTGTCTTCTATTCCTGATTGTCTCCCTGAGTGCTGCTTCCCCTCAGCTGTGGCTGATTGGCACCTGGCCACACCTGGTGTCAATCAGCCAGCTGCTATTTAATTCTGCCTTCCCCTCCAGTCAGTGCTGGATCATTGTCATTACTACCTGTCTTAACACTTGTCGTTGTAGCTCTGTCTACTTTTGTTTCACTCTGCTCATGTCCTAGTTCCTTCGTGTCACAGTAAGTGTTTTTGTTTCTTGTCCAAAGTTAGCCTCTGTGCTATTTTAGTTCATAACCAAGTTTGTTCTCCGCCTTGTGCGCCCCTTTTGTCGTTACCCTTTCGTTTGTTGTTTTGCCTTAGTGTTTAATTAAATCATGTTTTCTCGTACAATGCCTTCCGCCTTCTCTGCATCTTGGGGTTCGGCACCTACAAACTTTGACAAGAATGAGTTAAGACCTTTGTTAGATCGGAATCTGGGTTTAACGTGGTTAGTAGAGCTCCCCCTGGTGTTGTGATTATGGCGGTCATATACGATAAGGAAGTAGTTTGACATGTACTTCGGTATCAGGGAGGTGTAGCGGATTTTATAGACTAGGCTCAGTGCAAGTTGTTTTACTCTGTCCTCCACCCTGAGCCAGCCCACTTTGGAGAAGTGGGTAGGAGTGAGGTGGGATCTGGGGTGGAGGTCTAGAAGTAATCTGACTATGTTGTTCTGGGATGTTTGAAGTTTAGATTTGAGGGTTTTGGAGGTGCTAGGGTACCAGGAGGTGCATGCGTAATCGAAAAAGGGTTGAACGAGAGTTCCCGCCAGAATCCTCATGGTGCTTTTGTTGACCAGAGAGGAGATTCTATAAAGAAATCTCGTTCGTTGGTTGACCTTTTTGATTACCTTGGTTGCCATTTTATCACAGGAAAGATTAGCCTCTAGAATGGAACCTAGGTAGGTGACCTCATCCTTCCTGGTGATAACAATGTCACCCACTTTTATAGTGAAGTGAAGTATATATGAAGTACAGTGATGTTTTTAAATTACCGTAAGTCTTAAAGGGGAACATTATCACAATTTCAGAATGGTTAAAACCATTACAAATCAGTTCCCAGTGGCTTAAGTTTTTTTCAAAATTTTACCCATCATGCAATATCCCTAAAAAAAGCTTCAAAGTGCCTGATTTTAACCATCGTTATATACACCCGTCCATTTTCCTGTAACGTCACACAGTGATGCCAATACAAACAAACATGGCGGATAGAACAGCAAGTTTATAGCGACATTAGCTCGGATTCAGACTCGGTTTTCAGCGGCGTAAGCGATTCAACAGATTACGCATGTATTGAAACGGATGGTTGTAGTGTGGAGGCAGGTAGCGAAAACGAAATTGAAGAAGAAACTGAAGCTATTGAGCCATATCGGTTTGAACCGTATGCAAGCGAAACCGATGAAAACGACACGACAGCCAGCGACACGGGAGAAAGCGAGGACGAATTTGGCGATCGCCTTCTAACCAACGATTGGTATGTGTTTGTTTGGCATTAAAGGAAACTAACAACTATGAACTAGGTTTACAGCATATGAAATACATTTGGCAACAACATGCACTTTGAGAGTGCAGACAGCCCAGTTTTCATCAATTAATATATTCTGTAGACATACCCTCATCCGCTCTCTTTTCCTGGGGGTCTGGCGGCAGATTTCTTTGACTTTATCGTTGGAAATGCATCTGCTTTGAGTGTCGCAGGATATCCACACATTCTTGCCATCTCTGTCGTAGCATAGCATTCGTCGGTAAAGTGTGCGGAACAAACGTCCAATTTCTTGCCACTTTTGCATCTTTGGGCCACTGGTGCAACTTGAGTCCGTCCCTGTTCGTGTTGTTAAACCCTCCGACAACACACCAACGAGGCATGATGTCTCCAAGGTACGGAAAACAGTCGAAAAAACGGAAAATAACAGAGCTGATTTGACTCGGTGTTTGTAATGTGTTTGAGAAAATGGCGGATTGCTTCCCGATGTGACGTCACAACGCTCCGAGAGCGAATGATAGAAAGGCGTTTAATTCGCCAAAATTCACCCATTTAGAGTTCGGAAATCGGTTAAAAAAATATATGGTCTTTTTTCTGCAACATTAAGATATATATTGACGCTTACATAGGTCTGGTGATAATGTTCCCCTTTAAACTATACAAAGTATTTCAATGGTTGCAATCTGTGCTGTTGCGTGATGTGAATCGGTGTCAGGTAAGACCAGCGGGATTCGGTCAGAGCCAAAAAAAAGTACCTGCTTCGGTACCCACCCTTGCAAGTCGCAACAATGATTAGGAATAATAAATGAAATCCACTTAAGCTTGTTGGCAGAAGCGAGGTGGAGAGTTGGGAGGCAGCGTCGACATGGCCATGGATACTTTCTGAATGTTTCAATCCACACATTACTTGTTCATTGCTTTCTTTGGACTCATATTGAACTAGCAAAACTGAAAAAAAGGCTAAAAAAACCCCAAACAATTAAAAAGCATACAATGTAGAAGAGTAGCCAACAGCAACACTCTGTTGACTGAATGAGCAGTGAGCTCCGGAGAAAGAACAGCGCGCCAACAATGGATGTGCTGTTGGCACAAAACAGCACACAATGAGTAGATAAAACGTTCAAATAGATAAGGTTCATCAACCAAAGCATATTTTTCTCCGGTCTGTGGCTCGTAAATCGAAAAGGTCCTACAATGAGGGGTTCGTAAATCGAGGTTACACTACTCCTCCACACATTTGGTGACGTTTTCCAATCGGTGACTTAAGCGGATTATCCATTTATGATAGAGGTTTACCCAAAGTACTTTGCGTGACTCCACCGCTGTCGTCCTCTTTGTCGTCAATAAGTTCTTTCTTTTTCTCTATCCTCTTGTTGTGGGGCAGTCTGGCTCATACTTGCACATAAATTCTTGCAGTTGCCATTTCTAATACAAAGTAGCATATAGTATAAACTTATATCTGTCAGTAGACTCACTTTGAAAGCACTAAAAACTACAACAAATATGGCAGGGAGAAGACAGTCCAAATGGAGGCACATAAATAAGATTGCCCACAAAACGGTGCATCCTGGGGAGACTTTCAGAAAGCGGCTTGATAACAGTCTGTAAAACATAATCTATGCAACATTTTGACCAAAAGAACCACCATTACATGTTGGTTAGTCATGTAGAAATAAAATCTTAATATCCCCTTTAAAGGCTGATTATTTATGTCTATGTGATTGATTATATTTTTAAATTTGTAACACGTTTACAAAAAATATTCATGTTGTCATTCTGCGTTGTTTTGTTTCAAATTTTGTGTGGGGAAAATAAAACTACAAATTGTCAGATAACAAAATGTGGAAAAAGTGAAGTGCTGTGAATACTTTTATTGTAAATCCTCTTTTCATCAGAACAAAAAAGCTTTATGGCTTTTACTGTTACCGTGTTTTCCGGGACTTAAAATATATTTTTTTCCTCAAAACTTGTCAGTGCGTCTTATAACCCGGTGCGCCTAATGTACGGAATAATTCTGGTTTTGCTTACCGACCTCAAAGCAATTATATTTGGTACAGTTTGAAGTGAATTATATATTTTTTGTAATGATAAGTGTGACCAGTAGATGGCAGTCAAACATAAGACCTATGTGGTAAGAGGTATGATGGCAATATGACTCAAGTAAACACCAACATTTTATATGTTCCATTGAAAATATAGAACATTACACACGGCGCTTAAAAATCTATCAAAATGTTTTAGTACGACTTTGGTAAACTATGAAGCCGCACCGCTTGATGGATTGTCGGCACATTAAACATACCAGTAGTATTATGGTGTGTGTATAAGGTAAGACGTTATCTGGTGTTTTGTTTCGCAATATTATGCAAAATAAACTTTTTTTTACCTCCTGGTGGTACATGCTGATCTGTATTTGGGATCTTCATAAATCCGGAAAAATTGCGGGAGTCCGCCTTTGTAGTCCGTGGCGACACCGTAGTCGATAAGCTTCTTCTTTTTCTTGTTATGGGACATTCATCCTCCGCTGTTGCCATTTCTAATATAAAGTAGTGTAAAGTTCTTAATAAAATCTGTCAATAAACTCGCCATGAAAGCGCTAAAACATACCGGTATAGTGAGTTTACATTATTCACCCAAGGAACTTAAGCGATTAGAGTTCCGGTCGGACAGTTTTTCACGGGACACATTTACGGTGTTGTTGTTTCCGGATGAGGAGATGCTGCTCTGTTATTGATTGAAGTAAAGTCTGAATGTCATTAAAACAGTTAGCTCTATCTTTTGACACTTTTTCCACTCCCGTCCTTGCACGCTACACCGCTACAACAAAGATGACGGAGAAAAGACGTTGCTGAAGGTGAGCCACGTAAATAAGACCGCCAATAAAACGGCGCATCCGGGAGCAACTGTCAGAAAGCGGCTTGAAGATGATCTGTAAAACATAATATATGCAACATTTTGACCAAAGAACCATCATTACATGTTATGTAGACCAGTGGTCCCCAACCTTTTTGTAGCTGCGGACCGGTCAACGCTTGAAAATTTGTCCCACGGACCGGGGGGGTATATTTTATTTTTATTTATGACAAAAAATCATGTGTGCTTATGGACTGTATCCCTTGCAGACTGTATTGATATATATTGATATATAATGTAGGAACCAGAAATATTAATAACAGAAAGAAACAACCCTTTTGTGTGAATGAGGGGAGGGCGGTTTTTTGGGTTGGTGCACTAATTGTAAGTGTATCTTGTGTTTTTTATGTTGATTTAATAAAAAAAATAAAAAAAATAAAAGTATATTTTTTATTTCTTGTGCAGCCCGGTACCAATCGATCCACAGACCGGTACCGGGCCGCGGCCCGGTGGTTGGGGACCACTGATGTAGACCACAAAGAAGTGTTTTACATTTAGAAAAAAAAATAATAATAATAATATGACTCCTTCAATGCGCCCTATAATCCGGTGCACCTTTTATATGAAAAAAGATTGAAAATAGACCATTCATCTGCACTTACCGTACTTACAAAACTTGTTTTGATGTTCCACAAAATTGTCTCTTTTTTTCTTTTTCTTTTTCAGACCAGCTATAGTGTGTGTGCGCCGGAAAACAGGCGATAGGACTTGTGGCTTTTTGTAGGGCTCAGCAATCAAAACAATCGCTCTAGCCTCTGATTAAAGGTTGTCAACACGCGTTCTCAAAGTAAGACGGACCGCGATAGATATGAGGCAAGAAAAGAAGTCCTAAAACATAACTTCTTTCTTCTCATCCACTGTTATCTTTTGCCTCCTCTCTTTACTCCTCCTCCTCCTCCTGTGTTATGAGTAGGAGTCGGGGAGGAAGTACGTGGGATTTTCCCACAGTTTGGCAAGACCTGATTCCAACCCCCGCACCACCTCACAACACACAAACACGCACACATTTCTGTCCCCCCCACTAATGTCAAGGGGGAGTCTTGAGGAAAAACACTCATATTCAAGCACTGATTATTCTGGGATGTTTCTTGGAACTTTATACCACGTGTTATGTTGGACATATACTGTGTGTCGTTGCTACGGTAACAGAACAAAGGTTGCAAAAGATTCTTATTGAGGTTATCCTGCGCAAGATCGCGGGGGAAGCTCACAGTTGTGGCCCACCTTTATAAAGTCGGTTCAGGTTCAAAGAAATTGTGCCCAAAGGGTGTAGAAACCACGTCACTTTTGTGTTTTACCTCTGCAGCCTGTGTCTCCTGATGCAACAATGTCAGCCCCGTAAGATCCTCCAGGAAGGAGTGTGAAGAATTGAAAACCTTGGACAGGAAGTCAAAGCCTTCCCTCTCATAGTGGTCCAATACCTAAAAAAACAAAGAAAAGCAATATAAAGATATCATCATTATGATAAAGTCTATTTGTGAGTGTCTGTGGGTTATTAAAAGACTTTAAAGGCCTACTGAAACCCACTACTACCGACCACGCAGTCTGATTATATATCAATGATGAAATCTTAACATTGCAACACATGCCAATACGGCCGGGTTAGTTTACTAAAGTGCAATTTTAAATTTTGCGCGAAATATCCTGCTGAAAACGTCTCGGTATGACGACGCCTGCGCGTGACGTCACGGATTGTAGAGGACATTTTGGGACAGCATGGTGGCCAGCTATTAAGTCGTCTGTTTTCATCGCAAAATTCCACAGTATTCTGGACATCTGTGTTGGTGAATCTTTTGCAATTTGTTCAATGAACAATGGAGACAGCAAAGAAGAAAGCTGTAGGTGGGAAGCGGTGTATTGCGGCAGGTGTTGTGCTGGAGAATGCACCCCGACTGTTGTGCCGGATAACACAGCCGGTGTTTCATTGTTTACATTCCCGAAAGATGACAGTCAAGCTTTACCATTGGCCTGTGGAGAACTGGGACAACAGAGACTCTTACCAGGAGGACTTTGAGTTGGATGCGCAGACGCGGTACCGTGCGTACACATGCAGCTGCGGCTTCCAAACATTTGATCGCTTGACCGTACGTGCGTGCCGCTATGTGCATGTCACGTACGTAACTTTGGGGACTCTGGGGAAATATATGTGCTGTATGAACTTTGGGGAGGTGAACGGTACTTTGGGCTGTGGGATTGAGTGTGTTGTGCAGGTGTTTGAGTTGTATCGGCGGGTTATATGGACGGGAGAGGGGAGGTGTTTGTTATGCGGGATTAATTTGTGGCATATTAAATATAAGCCTGGTTGTGTTGTGGCTAATAGTATATATATGTCTTGTGTTTATTTACTGTTTTAGTCATTCCCAGCTGAATATCAGGTCCCACCCGCCTCTCACAGCATCTTCCCTATCTGAATCGCTCCCACTGCCCTCTAGTCCTTCACTCTCACTTTCCTCATCCACGAATCTTTCATCCTCGCTCCAATTAATGGGGAAATCGTCGCTTTCTCGGTCCGAATCGCTCTCACTGCTGGTGGCCATGATTGTAAACAATGTGCGGATGTGAGGAGCTCCACAACCTGTGACGTCACGCGCATATCGTCTGCTACTTCCAGTACAGGCAAGGCTTTTTTATCAGCGACCAAAAGTTGTGAACTTTATCGTCGATGTTCTCTACTAAGTCCTTTCAGCAAGAATATGGCAATATTGCGAAATGATCAAGTATGACACATAGAATGGACCAGCTATCCCCGTTTAAATAAGAAAATCGCATTTCAGTAGGCCTTTAAAGCAGCACTTTAAAAAAAAATACAAACTGAAGAAACTGGAATACGATTGAGAACCTAATATCATTTATTTATTTAATTATAGGTGCCTACGTACCACCGAGCTGAAGACATGTGTAATGTGTTGTTGTTATGTCCGCCCCTCTATTGGTTGTAAACTATGTGGGGCTCAAAGTGGTGGGCCACCAAGTGTCTGTTGTCATCACGTTCTGGGCGGCATTTTGCCTTTCTCGAAAAAAAAAATGCCCTTTGCTTGCACTGTTTTAAGCTGTTGGAACCATTCAAATCGCGAAAAAGAGTAAACGTTTTTTTCCAGAGTTCCTTGAGAGGTAATCGAGAAGGGCGAAAGCGTGCAAGAGTTTATGAAAAGTAAAAGAAAAAAGTGTCACACACTCCAGTCCAGGGGAGCAGAGTCAAAAAAACGCACAAGTTTGCAGTGATCACTTTGTTAAAGGTTTTTTTGATGTACAAAACCCAAAACCGGTGAAGTTGGCACGTTGTGTAAATGGTAAATAAAAACAGAATATAATGATTTGCAAATTCTTTTCAACCTATATTCAATTGGATGGACTGCAAAGACAAGATACTTAATGTTCGAACTGGAAACTTTATTTTTTGCAAAAATTAGCTCATTTGGAATTTGATGCCTGCAATATGTTTCAAAAAAGCTGGCACAAGTGGCAAACAAGACTGAGAAAGTTGAGGAATGCTCATCAAACACTTATTTGTAACATCCCACAGGTGAACGGGCTAATTGGGAACAGGTGGGTGCCATGATTGGGTTTAAAAGCCGCTTCCATGAAATGCTCAGTCATTCACAAACAAGGGTGGAGCGAGGGTATCCACTTTGTGAACATATGCATGAGCAAAATTGTCAAACAGTTTAAAAATAAAATTTCTCAACGAGCTATTGCAAGGAATTTAGGGATTTCCCCATCTACGGTCTGTAATATCATCAAAAGTTTCAGAGAATCTGGAGAAATCCCTGCACGTAAGCGATGATATTATGGATCTTCGATCCCTCAGGCGGTACTGCATCAAAAAGCGACATCAGTGTGTAAAGGATATCACCACATGGGCCCAGGAACACTTCAGAAAACCACTGTCAGTAACTACAGTTCGTCGCTACATCTGTAAGTGCAAGTTAAAACTCTACTATGCAAAGCGAAAGCCATTTATCAACAACACCCAGAAACGCCGCCGGCTTTGCTGGGCCCGAGCTCATCTAAGATAGACTAATGCAAAGTGTAAAAGTGTTCTGTGGTCTGACGAGTCCACATTTAAAATTGTTTTTGGAAACTGTGGACGTCCCGTCCTCTAGAACAAAGAGGAAAAGAACCATCCGGATTGTTATAGGCGCAAAGTTCAAAAGTCAGCATCTGTGATGGTATGGGGGTGTATTAGTGCCCAAGGCATGGGTAACTTACACATCTGTGAAGGCACCATTAATGCTGAAAGGTACATACAGGCTTTGGAGCATAACATATGTTATCGAAATGAAACCCTGCATATTTCAGCAAGACAATGCCAAGCCACGTGTTACAACAGCGTGGCTTCATAGTAAAAGAGTGCGGGTACTAGACTGGCCTGCCTGTAGTCCAGACCTGTCTCCCATTGAAAATGTGTGACACAGTATGAAGCCTAAAATACCACAACATGAGATCCCGGACTGTTGAACAACTTAAGCTGTACATCAAGCAAGAATGGAAACAAATTCCACCTGAAGAAATTCAAAAATTGGTCTCCTCATTTTCCAAACATTTACTGAGTGTTGTTAAAAGGAAAGGCCATGTAACACAGTGGTAAAAATACCTGTGTGCCAACTTTTTTGCAATGTGTTGCTGCCAATAAATTATATGATAATGATTATTTGCAAAAAAAAAAGAAGTTTCTTAGTTGGAACATTAAATATGTTGTCTTTGCAGTCTATTCAATTGAATATAAGTTGAAAAGGATTTGCAAATCGTTGTATTCTGATTTTATCTAGGAATTACGCAACGTGCCAACTTCACTGGTTTTGGGTTTTGTAAAATAACCTTTTGTGTCACAACCAAAAAGGATCATCGAGAGCATTCATTTATTTCCGTGGCACTTGTACCTTGGAGCATTGCTGTTTCAATAACAAATCGACAAAATGGACGTTTGTCTTGCTGACTTGCCACAGCAGCTCTGCACCAAATTGTGTTTTCCATTGAGACACCCCTCCCGTCCCCGCTCTCAACTTCATAGTCACAGTTTAGATCCCCCAGATTGGTCGCTTAGCCGTGGTCTGACAATTTTCTGTAGACGACTATGAGTAAACACGTCAGTGACTCAAAGTATACGGTCTGCTAAGGCACGTTTGGAAACACACAGACCATGCACTGACTCATGAAGAAACCACTCAGGCCTCAAGAGCATTTCAAAGGCTGAAGGAAGTGAAGGCCATAAACAACATGTGGTGTTAGACGCAGCAAGTAATGGGCTGCTGAGTTCATTAGGGGAAAAAATCTGTGCAAAACTCTCCTTTACACATTTAACACGTGAGGCTTCGAAATTGCAGGCCTGTTCCGCTGGTTTTAGGAATTTATTGCAAAAACTCTAGCCAAAGATCCTCCATATGACAGGAATTTTTCCAGCATGGCGCCGCTGTAGTGGCTGCTGTTGGCAGGAGCTACTGTATGTGCTCTTGTGTCATCTGTTTGTGTTCCTGGTGTTTCCCTCTTGTTTTCATGTGTTTTTTTATTTCTTTATTTTTTTGGCTTCTGGTCCGGGACCCTTTGGGACTGTGCGACAAGGGGTGGCACTTTCGTGACTTCTGCGGTGCTTTTTTGTGAACTTCTGCATCTGCCTCCTGGGAGCCTTTCGGCCTTGGAGACTAGCTGCTGGGTCTCTGCCACACCAGAGTCCGTTTGGAGAGACTGCAGGGGATGCGGATGAAGAGACAGGGCTGCGGAGTTGGCGCTGGGACGGACAGGCTTCACAGTGTCTTGGCTGAATGAGCAGGTATCGGACACCTCGGTTTACTTAGACGCATCCTCGCTCATCCATGCGGACTGGACACTGGCCGAGGGTGGAGTCAGCTCTCTTGGTTGCTTTGTTGGGTCTGCTCCTGTCTCTGGCCATGCTCCCCCCACCCCAGCAGGCGATGGCATGGAACACTGCAGAGGCCACTACAGTGTATATGTTGTTCTTTTTTTTACTTTTGTAGCTATATGTAGTAGAGATGTCCGATAATATCAGACTGATGATATTATCGGCCGATAAATGCTTTAAAATGTAATATCGGAAATTATCGGTATCGGTTTCAAAAAGTAAAATTTATGACTTTTAAAACGCCGCTGTGTACACGGATGTAGGGAGAAGTACAGAGCGCCAATAAACTTTAAAGGCACTGCCTTTGCGTGCCGGCCCAGTTACATAATATCTACGGCTTTTCACACACACAAGTGAATGCAAGCATACTTGGTCAACAGCCGTACAGGTCACACTGAGGGTGGCCGTATAAACAACTTTAACACTGTTACAAATATGCGCCACACTGTGAACCCACACCAAACAAGAATGACAAACACATTTCGGGAGAACATCTGCACCGTAACACAACATAAACACAACAGAACGAATACCCAGAACCCCTTGCAGCACTAACCCTTCCGGGACGCTACAATATACACCCCCCCCGCTACCCCTTACACCCCCCAACCTCGCCCACCTCAACCTCCTCATGCTCTCTCAGGGAGAGCATGTCCCAAATTCCAAGCTGCTGTTTTGAGGCATGTTAAAAAAAATAATGCACTTTGTGACTTCAATAATAAATATGGCAGTGCCATGTTGGCATTTTTTTCCATAATTTGAGTTGATTTATTTTGGAAAACCTTGTTACATTGTTTAATGCATCCAGCGGGGCATCACAAGAAAATTAGGCATAATAATGTGTTAATTCTACGCCTGTATATATCGGTATCGGTTGATATCGGAATCGGTAATTAAGAGTTGGACAATATCGGAATATCGGATATCGGCAAAAAAGCCATTATCGGACATCTCTAGTTTTTACTTTTGTAGCTGTATGTAGTAGAGATGTCCAATAATATCGGACTGCCGATATTATCGGCCGATAAATGCTTTAAAATGTAATATCGGAAATTATCGGTATCGGTTTCAAAAAGTAAAATTTATGACTTTTAAAACGCCACTGTGTACACGGACGTAGGAAGAAGTACAGAGCACCAATAAACCTTAAAGGCACTTCCTTTGCGTGCCGGCCCAGTCACATAATATCTATGGCTTTTCACACACACAAGGGAATGCAAGGCATACTTCGTCAACAGCCATACAGGTCACACTGAGGGTGGCCGTATAAACAACTTTAACGCAGTTACAAATATGCGCCACACTGCGAACCCACACCAAACAAGAATGACAAACACATTTCGGGAGAACATCCGCACCGTAACACAACATAAACACAACAGAACAAATACCCAGAACCCCTTGCAGCACTAACTCTTCCGGGATGCTACAATATACACTCCCCGCTACCCCCCAACCCCGCCCACCTCAACCTCCTCATGCTCTCTCAGGGAGAGCATGTCCCAAATTCCAAGCTGCTGTTTTGAGGCATGTTAAAAAAAATAATGCACTTTGTGACTTCAATAATAAATATGGCAGTGCCATGTTGGCATTTTTTTTCCATAACTTGAGTTGATTTATTTTGGAAAACCTTGTTACATTGTTTAATGCATCCAGCGGGGCATCACAACAAAATTAGGCATAATAATGTGTTAATTCCACGACTGTATATATTGGTATCGGTTGTTATCGGAATCTGTAATTAAGAGTTGGACAATATCGGATATCGGCAAAAAAGCCATTATCGGACATCTCTACCCGTCACCAATCCTGTTCTGTCTCCCTGTAATGTTTGTCTGCTCTTGAATGGGATTGGGCTGAAAATCTTAATTTCCCCCTCGGGATTAATAAAGTATTTCTGATTCTGATTCTGATTCTGAATGCTTTGCTGTTTTTGAGAAATCCACCGCAAATACACAAGTTCTTAGCTGATTTTAAAGGGCAAACTGAATATCTTTATAACAGCAGGACTCAATATGACAGGAGTGCACTCCTGCTGTTTTGGTAGCATTTAGACAATTATGGCTTGTACGTAAACAAAAAAAGCATGCATTTCTATTATTAGAGGTATCATATTTGATAGTGTTAGAATGAATACTTGTAGTAAGCGGCGGCGTTTGGCACCATTTTAGACAAATCCACGTCAGCTGTGCTGTGTATTTTTACTGGCTGGCGTCCTTACATAGACACACACACATAGTGCAAAAAAAGCCCCAGCCCTACAGGAACCGCTCCAGCCCAGACAGGGGCTGAATTGTTTTGTTTCCATAGTGACCTGGCACCACACAGCTGACTGAGGCACACAGACAGACATGCACTCACTTGCTCTCTCTTTCTCGCTCGCTCGCGCGCACACACGCGCACACACGCACGCACGCACGCACGCACGCACACGCACACACACACACACACACACACACACACACACTGGAGTCAACGGGTTGTTCGCTGGACACACAAAGGGAGGGTTGGGGGGGGGAATGTGGCGGTGGGTTGTACATAGAAGGAGCAGGAAAAAAAAGAGCCAAAAATGTAAAGCTGCAGTGGGACATCTCAGCGGATTGAGATGTGGATTTGGCTGAAAAGGAAAGAAGGAAAAAAACTAAAATGCGTGGGTGGGATTTAAACCCGATTCAAAACAAACCTGCCATGTTCTTGATTGTTTCTTACAACACTGGATTTCACTGAGCGCTCTAAGCCGGGGGTCAGCAACCCGCGGCTCTAGCGCCGCCCTAGTGGCTCCCTGGACCTCTTTCAGAGATGTGTGAAAATGGAAAAAAGATGAAGAAGAAAATATATTTTTTGTTTTAATATATTTTCTGTCGGAGAACAAACATGACACAAACCTTCCTAATTGTTAGAAATCCCACTGTTTCTGTTATACATGCTTCACTGATGACGGATTTGGCAAGCACCATTTTGTCCTATTAATTTCAGTGATCCTTGAACTCAACGTAGTTTGTTTACATGTACAACTTTCTCCGATGCTGCGTGTTTTATGCCACTCCTTCTTTGTCTCATTTTGTCCACCAAACGTTTTAAGCTGTGCGTGAAAGCACAAAAGTGAGCTTTGTTAATTTTATCGATTTGCTGGAGTGCTAATCAGGCATATTTGGTCAATCTATGACTGCAAGCTAATCGATGCTAACATGCTATTTAGGCTAACTGCATGTACATATTGCATTATTATGCCTCATTTGTAGATATTTTTGATCTCATTTAATTTCCTTCACTTATGTCCTCTGTGTATTTAATTTATATTTGCATGTCGCATGACACATTATGTGTATGTAATATTGGCTGCATTTCTCATAGTCGTTTGTGTGCCATGTTGTTCCAGACCACAGCAAACGTTACCCCGCTTGCAAAGATTGTAATAAATCCATTAGAAAAAGACAGCATACATACATCTATACCAGTGTTTCTTAACCTTGTTGGAGGTACTGAAACCCACCAGTTTCATATGCGCATACCGAACCGTAATCATAAAATGATGTTGTTATATTAAAGAAATACTAATAAAGATACATTTTACAAATGGAAAGTTACAGGAATGTACACATAATCCCATGTTTACATCTCATTGTGCAACATGTGAATGTTTAAGTGGGAACTAAATGCGATATCTGAAAGGGGTACACATTATTTCCAAAGTAGGACCCCCACCCAGACATATAATACTAGTACACATCTCATGAAAAACAATATGTTATAGTCATTGTAAGTGGGCCTAAACACTTGTATTAGAAAATAACCTCATGGAAATGACTGCTGTCATTTGATTATAATAATAAAACATTGAACTTGTTATTTAGTCAGGTTTGGGACAGGTGTGCTGCAGGTGTGACCACAGTGTATGTGCACGTCTGACATCGCTCACATGCTCTCCACCGAATGCTCAAGGAGTTTTTGCGTTTGCTCACACATATGGAAAATTAGAGGGAACATTGTTTGGGGGTATCCATAATACGCCAACATGGAGAAGTTTTTATTTACACGATGAGTCGGGCGTGTCTTGACCTCCGCGGCAGAGGCTCTGTCGAACCCCTGAGGCCGACTCACCGAACCCCTAGGGTTCGATCGAACCCAGGTTAAGAACCACTAATCTATACCTTTGGCCATTCTGAGCCAGTAATTTCCAGGAGTTATCTCATCCTGTGAGAAGCCTCCATTTTACTAATGTTTTCAATGTTGCAAAAATGTGTAGAATAAAAATTTAAATACAACATTTCTGTCAACAAAGATTTGTGTCAGCCTTTGATAGTAGGCTAATATAGCTAATATAGAGACTTGCATCATGTGTTGCCTTCATTATAACACTTATATAAGACTTTTAAAGTAATTTTGATAGTAGGCTAATATAGCTAATATTGACACTTACATCATGTGTTGCATTAATTTTAACACTTATATAAGGCTTTTAATTGTTTGCTGCTTTAGACAGATTTTTTAATTTTTGGTCCAATATGGCTGTTTCAACATTTTGGTTTGCCAACACCTGCTCTAAACTAACATTCATAATCTCATCAGTCCCACATCAGCAAAAAAAAAATCCTCAACATGACAGGAGTGCTCTGCTGTTTGTAGTCATTTACAGTAAAATGTGAGTAAAATATTCTCTATTAGCAAGAGTGCTCTGCTGTTTTTAGGTATTTACTGTAAAAATGTGAGTGAATGCTCTACTATGTGATAGGAGTGCTCTGCGGTTTTTAGGAATTTACGATAAACATGCTTGTCAAAGATCCCCCATGTGACTAAAGTTAAGTTAAAGTCCCGATGATTGTCACACACACACTAGGTGTGGTGAAATTTGTCCTCTGCATTTGACCCATCCCCTTGATCACCCCCTGGGAGGTGAGGAGAGCAGTGGGCAGCAGCGGTGCCGTGCCCGGGAATCATTTTTGGTGATTTACTGAATTGCTATGCTGTTTTTAGGACCCAAGGCAAAACATTCATCAAATATCCTCTGTATGACAGAAGTCTTCTGCTGTTTTTAGTAATTTACTGTAAAATGTGAGTCAAATATTCTCTATATGACAATAGAGCTCTGTTGTTTTTAGGGGGGAAAAATGTCAAAGATCCTCTATATGACAGAAGTCAACTGCTGTTTTTAGTAATTTACTGTAAAATTTGAGTCAAATATTCTCTATATGACAATAGAGCTCTGTTGTTTTTAGGGGGGGAAAATCTCAAAGATCCTCTATATGACAGTAGTGATCTGCTCCTTTAAGGACTCTGCTGTAAAAATTCTAGTCAAGGATCATCTATTAGACAGGAGTGATCTGCTGTTTTTAAGGATCCATGGCAAAACACCAGTTATATGTCCTCTATTTACAGGAGTGTTTTCTTTTCTTTGGGAATTTGATGTTAATATTTGAGTCAAAGATCTTTTAGATGACAGAAATGCTGTGGTTTTTAGGACCTAAGGCAAAACACTAGTGAAAGGTCCTATTAGCAAGAGTGTGCTGCTGTTTGTAGGGATTTCCTTCAAACATTTGAGTCAAAGATCATCTATGTGACAGGAGTGCTCTGTTGTTTTTAGGAATGTACTGTAAACATGTGAGTCAAATATTCTCTATATGACAGGAGTGCTCTGCTTTTTTGCCCCCAGGAAGTTAAGATCCTTTATACAGAGTGCTCTGTTGTTAATAGGAATAAACTGTAAAAAGGCAAGTTAAAGATTCCCTATATGAAAGGAGCGCTCTGCTGTTTTTAAGAATTTACTGTAATGAAGCGAGTTAAAGATCCCTATATCCAAGGAGGGTTATGCTGTTTTTAGTAATTTACAGTAAAAAGTGAGACAAAGTGTCTCTATGAGCAAGAGTGTACAGCTGTTGTTTAGGAATTGACTGTAAAAATGCAAGCAAAAGATCCCTTATGTGATAAGAGTGCTCTGCTGTTTTTAAGGATTTACAGTAAACATGCTTGTCAAAGATCCCCCATTTGACAGAATTGCTCTGCTGTTTTTAGGATCCAAGGCAAAACACTTGTCAAATCTCCTTTATATGACCAGGATGCTCTGCTGTTTTTAGTAATTTACTGTAAAATGTGAGTCAAATATTCTCTACATGACAGGACACCGCTGTTGTTTTTAGGAATGTACTGTAATCATCTATGTGATAGAAGTTCTCTTCTCTTTTAAGGACTCTACTGTAAAACTGTGAGTCAAAGATCCAGGAGAGCTACACTGTTTTAAGGATCCACTGCAAAACACCAGTCATATATCCTCTATTTACAGGAGTGATTTGCTCTTTTTTGGAATATGATGTTATAATTTGAGTCAAAGATCTTTTAGATGACAGAAATGCTCTGCTGTTTTTAGGATCTACGGCAAAACATTATTTAAAGATCCGCCATTAAAATTGGTGTGCTGCTGTTTTTAGGGATTTCCTTTAAAAAAATTAAGTCAAAGACCCTCTATGTGACAGGGGTGCTCTGCTGTTTTTAGAAATGTACTGTAAACATGTGAGTCAAATATTTTCTATATAACAGAAGTGCTGTGTTGTTTTTAAGAATTTACTGTAAAAATATGAGTAAAAATATAAGACAGAAGTGCTCTACTTTTTTTTTTTTTTTTTTTAGGAAATTACAAATTACAAATGCTAGTCAAAGATCCCTCATACAGAGTGCTCTGCTGTTTATAAGAATTTATTGTAAAAAAGCGAGTTAAGGATTCCCGATATGAAAGGAGTGCTCTGCTGTTTTTAGGAATATACTGTTAAAATGCTCGTCAAATACCCGCTATATGACAGAAGTGCTCTGCTGTTTATAAGATCTAAGGCAAAAACACTGGTCAGAGATCCTCTACTACCAAGAGTGATCTGCTGCTTTTAGGGATGTACTGTAAAAAAATGGAGTCAAAGATCCTCCAAATGCCAGAGGTGCTTCGTTCTTTTTAGGAAGTTACTGTAAAAATGTTAGTTAAATGTGGTCTACATGACAGAAGTGCTCTGCTGTTTTTAAAGAATACATTACAAAAACACTAGTCAAAGATCGAAACACTGATTTTGTTAGGAACGACTGCAAAAAGAAGACTAGTCAACGATACTCTTTAAAACAGGAGTGCTCTGCTCTTTTTTATAAATCTACTCTGAAAATGCCAGTTAAAGATCCTCTACATGACAGGAAGTCTCTGCTGTTTTTAGGAATATACTGTTAAAAATGCTAGTCAAAGACCCGCTATATGACAGAAGTGCTCTGCTGTTTTTAAGCTCTAAGGCAAAAACACTGGTCAGAGATCCTCTATTACCAGGAGTGATCTGCTGTTTTTAGGGATGTACTGTAAAAAAATGGAGTCAAAGATCCTCCAAATGCCAGAAGTGCTCCGTTCTTTTTAGGAAGTTACTGTAAAAATGTTAGTAAAATGTGGCCTACATGACAGAAGTGCTCTGCTGTTTTTAAAGAATACATTTTAAAAACACTAGTCAAAGATCGAAACACTGATTTTGTTAGGAATGACTGCAAAAAGAAGACTAGTCAACACTACTCTTTAAAACAGGAGTGCTCTGCTCTTTTTTATAAATCTACTCTGAAAATGCCAGTTAAAGATCCTCTACATGACAGGAAGTCTCTGCTGTTTTTAGGAATATACTGTTAAAAATGCTAGTCAAAGACCCGCTATATGACAGAAGTGCTCTGCTGTTTTTGAGATCTCAGGCAAAAACACTGATCAGAGATCCTCTACTACCAGGAGTGATCTGCTGTTTTTAGGGATGTACTGTAAAAAAAAATGGAGTCAAAGATCCTCCAAATGCCAGAGGTGCTCCGTTCTTTTTAGGAAGTTACTGTAAAAATGTTAGTAAAATGTGGTCTACATGACAGAAGTGCTCTGCTGTTTTTAAAGAATACATTTTAAAAACACTAGTCAAAGATCGAAACACTGATTTTGTTAGGAACGACCGCAAAAAGAAGACTAGTCAACGATACTCTTTAAAACAGGAGTGCTCTGCTCTTTTTATAAATCTACTCTGAACATGCCAGTTAAAGATCCTCTACATGACAGGAAGTCTCTGCTTTTTTTAGGAATATACTGTTAAAAATGCTAGTCAAAGACCCGCTATATGACAAAAGTGTTCTGCTGTTTTTAAAGATCTAAGGTAAAAACACTGATCAGAGATCCTCTATTACCAGGAGTGATCTGCTGTTATTTAGGGATGTACCGTAAAAATTGGGAGTCAAAGATCCTCAAAATGCCAGAGGTGCTCCGTTCTTTTTAGGAAGTTACAGTAAAAATGTTAGTAAAAATGTGGTCTACATGACAGAAGTGCTCTACATTTCAAAAACACTAGTCAAAGATCAAAACACTGATTTTGTTAGGAGCTACTGCAAAAAGAAGAGTAGTCAACGATATTCTTTTTAACAGGAGTCTTCTGCTATTTTTGTAAATCTACTCTGAACATGCCAGTTAAAGATCCTCTACATGACAGGAAGTCTCTGCTGTTTTTAGGAATATACTGTTAAAAATGCTAGTCAAAGACCCGCTATATGACAAAAATGTTCTGCTGTTTTTAAAGATCTAAGGTAAAAACACTGATCAGAGATCCTCTACTACCAGGAGTGATCTGCTGTTATTTAGGGATGTACCGTAAAAATTGGGAGTCAAAGATCCTCAAAATGCCAGAAGTGCTCCGTTCTTTTTAGGAAGTTACAGTAAAAATGTTAGTAAAAATGTGGTCTACATGACAGAAGTGCTCTACATTTCAAAAACACTAGTCAAAGATCATAACACTGATTTTGTTAGGAGCTACTGCAAAAAGAAGAGTAGTCAACGATACTCATTTTAACAGGAGTGTTCTGCTATTTTTGTAAATCTACTCTGAACATGCTAGTTAAAGATCCTCTACATGACAGGAAGGCTCTGCTGTTTTTAGGAATCTTCTGCAAATGCTTGTCAAATATCCTGCAAACAGGGAGTTAGGGGTGAAGGTGGTTTGATCCAGCACCACCCTTGTCTTCACATGAAAGTGTTATATAGATCTGAGGCTGTTTGACCTTTTTAGAGATACAAAGAGCGCATTGAGATCAGGAGATGAAAGCCTAAAGCAGACTTTGACAGGAGTTCACTTCCTCTGTCTCGCCTGTTTTAACTTTCACCCTGGACACACGTTTTCACCAAGCGGTAATCCGGTTCCTATTGGTGGGGTAAAGTCTAAAGAGTTTGGGTCTGTAGTCGGCAACACAAAATGCTGAAAGAATGGTCTGGAGCCGCAAAAAATGATAAGACTTATATAAGTGTTATAATGAAGACAACACATGATGTAAGTGTCTATATTAGCCTACTATCAAAATGACTGCGTCGCAGGCTGACGCAAATCTTTGTTGACAGAAATGTTGAAATGTAATATTTATTCTACACATTTTTACAACATTGGAAAACATTAGTAAAACTTCTCAGAGGGTTAGATATTTCCTGTCTTAGAATGGCCACACACACATCTGAGTATTGATGTGTGTGTCCAAGTTAAAGGAAATGGCTGGCTGTCTTCTTCGAATGGATTTATTACAATCTTTGCAAGCTGGGTAACGTTTGCTGTGGTCTGGAACAACATGGCACACAAACAACTATCAGAAATGCAGCCAATATGACATACAGGTAATGTGTCATGAAACATGAAAAAATAAACTAAATGCCGATAAATGCTTTAAAATGTAATATCGGAAATTATCGGTATCGGTTTTTTGTTATCGGTATCATTTTTTTTATTTTTATTTTTTTATTAAATCAACATAAAAAACACAAGATACACTTACAATAAGTGCACCAACCCAAAAAACCTCCCTCCCCACACAAAAGGGTAGTTTCTTTCTGTTATTAATTTTCTGGTTCCTACATTATATATCAATATATATCAATACAGTCTGCAAGGGATACAGTCCGTAAGCACGCATGATTGTGCGTGCTGCTGGTCCACTAATAGTACTAACCTTTAACAGTAATTTAACTAATTTTCATTCGTTACTAGTTTTTATGTAATTGTTTTACTTTCTTTTTTATTCAAGGAAATGTTTTTAATTTATTTATCTTATTTTATTTCATTTTTTTTTTTTAAAAAGGACCTTATCTTCACTATACCTGGTTGTCCAAATTAGGCATAATAATGTGTTAATTCCACGACTGTATATATCGGTATCGGTTGATATCTGTATCGTTGATATCAGTATCGGTAATTAAAGAGTTGGACAATATCGGAATATCAGATATCAGCAAAAAGCCATTATCGGACATCCCTAATTTAAAGGAAATTAAATAAGCTCAAATATACCTACAAACGAGGCACAATGATGCAATATGTAGATACAGCTAGCCTAAATAGCATGTCCGCATCGATTAGCTTGCAGTCATGCACTGACCAAATATTCCTGATTAGCACTCCAACAAGTCAACAACATCAACAAAGATCAACTTTGTGCATTCACGCACAGCATAAAACTAGGGATGTCCGATAATGGCTTTTTGCCGATATCCGATATTCCGATATTGTCCAACTCTTTAATTACCGATACCGATATCAACCGATATATACAGTCGTGGAATTAACACATTATTATGCCTAATTTGGACAACCAGGTATGGTGAAGATAAGGTACTTTTTAAAAAAATGTATAAAATAAAATAAGATAAATAAATTAAAAACATTTTTTTGAATAAAAAAGAAAGTTAAACAATATAAAAACAGTTACATAGAAACTAGTAATTAATGAAAATGAGTAAAATTAACTGTTAAAGGTTAGTACTATTAGTGGACCAGCAGCACGCACAATCATGTGTGCTTACGGACTGTATCCCTTGCAGACTGTATTGATATATATTGATATATAATGTAGGAACCAGAATATTAATAACAGAAAGAAACAACCCTTTTGTGTGAATGAGTGTAAATGGGGGAGGGAGGTTTTGTGGGTTGGTGCACTAATTGTAAGTGTATCTTGTGTTTGTCATGTTGATTTAATTAAAAAAAAAAAAAAAAAAAAAAGATAAAAAAAAAACCCAAAAAATCGATACCGATAATTTCCGATATTACATTTCAAGGCATTTATCGGCCGATATTATTGGACATCTATACATAAAACGTTTGGTGGACACAACGAGACGAAGAAGGAGTGGCCTAAAACACATATTTCTGTGGCAGCGTCGGAGAAAGTTATACATGTAAACAAACTGTTGAGTCGCAGTCCTCACAACGGTGAGTTCAAGGGCCGCTGAAATTAGGAGGACAAAACTGCGCTGGCCAAAGAATCTCATCAGTGAAGCACAAACATATTAACCAGTAGGCTTTCTAACAATTAGGAAGGTTTGTATCGTGTTTGTCCTCCTCCAGAAATCATATTACAACAAAAACAAATTTTCACCCCATTTTTTATCCATTTCCATGCATTTTTTAAAAAGCTCCTTGGAGCCACCAGGGCGCCGCTAAAGAGTCGCATGTGGCTCTGCCACGGGTTGCTGACCCCCGGGCTAACACTAGATTGTGCTGTAACAGGTCTGTGATCCTTTCTGTTGCTGCAGAAGTGAGCATTCTCTGTCCACTGTTATCACTATTGTACTGGACCACTGCAGATATCTGTTTTTTTATGGTAACCATTACAAATGCTGACAATGGAAATGCAAGCAAGTATGTGAGACCCAATACTCTTCCATCTACATTTCAATATTTATAAAAAGCTTCAGAAAACAACAATCAGCTGCATATTTGGCGCATCATTATACAACCACTGCAGATCAAGAAAGTCATTATGGGCAACAACTTTGCATAGATTATGTTTTGCAGATCATCTTCAAGCCTCTTTCTGACAATCTCTTCAGGATGCGCAGTTTTGAAAAGTCATATTCATGTGCCTTTACGTCAACTGCGTCTTAGTTTACTGACATATAAGTTAGAACTACACGCTAATTTGTATCAGAAATGGCAACAGCGAACGATGTATGTGCATGTATGAGCCAGTCTGCCCCACAACAAGAGGATAGAGGAAAAACAGGGGGCATATTGACTACAGCGCGGACTACAATGGTGGACTCGCCCAAAGGACTTTGGGTAAATGTATACCATATATGGATAATCCGCTGACGTCACAGGTCAAAAAACATCGCAGGACAGAGCAAATTCCAAAAGGCTCGTTTAGAAAAAGTATTTTGTTTATACTGTGAATATATTCGCCATTCCTCTATGGCTTGATTTAAAATTTTCTGGATTTATGCAGACCGCAAATACACAAAAACAGGTACCAATAGGTAAGCAAAATTGGTTTTGCATTATAAATCTCTTTAAAGTCGCATTGTCGAATTATTACAAAATATACAAAGAAAAACATTTATAATCTCTGTATTAAAAAAATTCAAAATCATGATGATGGAAAATAGAGGTGGGGGAAATAATCAATTTTTTTTTCGGACATGGGTGATTATAAAATCGATTAGTAAATGTCAATAATCGATAATTAATTTATTTATTGTAAATAAAGTAATGCAGACAATTCTAAAATTTGGCTGATTGCAGCGAGCCACCTCCCTGACCAGCTCCTTTAGTATAGGGCACTAATGATCCAGTTTCTTATTAAAAATGCACTGTTTTTTAAAGTTGTAAGGGATAAACGTTTATTTAGTGAAACGAAAAGAAATGTAAAACTGCATGAACATACAGTACAGGCCAAAAGTTTGGACACACCTTCTCATTTCAATGGGTTTTCTTTATTTTCAAGACTATAAGACTATTGTAGATTGTCACTGAAGGCATCAAAACTATGACACCTGTGAAGTGAAAACCATTCCAGGTGACTACCTCTTGAAGCTCATCGAGAGAATGCCAAGAGTGTGCGAAAAAGTAATCAGAGCAAAGGGTGGCTATTTTGAAGAAACTAGAATATAAAACATGTTTTTTTAGTTATTTCACCCTTTTTTGTTAAGTACCGTATTTTTCGGATTATAAGTCGCAGTTTTTTTTCATAGTTTGGCCGGGGGTGCGACTTATACTCAGGAGCGACTTATGTGTGAAATTATTAACACATTACCGTAAAATATCAAATAATATTATTTAGCTCATTTACTTATTAGACGTATAAGATTTCATGGGATTTAGCGATTAGGAGTGACAGATTGTTTGGTAAACGTATAGCATGTTCTATATGTTATAGTTATTTGAATGACTATTACCATAATATGTTACATTAACATACCAGGCACGTTCTCAGTTGGTTATTTATGCCTCATATAACGTACACTTATTCAGCCTGTTGTTCACTATTCTTTATTTATTTTAAATTGTCTTTCAAATGTCTATTCTTGGTGTTGGGTTTTATCAAATAAATTTCCCCGAAAAATGAGACTTATACTCCAGTGCGACTTACTGTATATATGTTTTTTCCCTTCTTTATTATGCATTTTCGGCATGTGCGACTTATACTCCGGTGCGACTTATACTCCGAAAAATACGGTACATAACTCCACATGTATTCATTCATAGTTTTAATGCCTTCAGTGACAATTTACAATGTAAATAGTCATCAAAATAAAGAAAACCCATTGAATGAGAAGAAGGTCTGTCCAAACTTTTGGCCTGTACTGTACATAAATTAAAGATCCATCAAAAATCAAATTTTAATCGACTCGTAGCTCCTGAATCATAATCCAATCGTGAGGTGGCTAAAGATGTCCACTTCTAATGGACCAAAATGAATGAGTAAAATAATGTCTTCATTATTGGTTCAATTGTTGTAAAATGAAAATATGGCTTTGTAGTTGCCAACATACGTTTTGAATTTCTTTCTGGTCCCTTTCATTCATAATTTACTTTAATGTGATGTTTATTGTTTAATTTTTCTTCCTTTGTTTTTTCATGAATTAAATAAAATAAAATAAATGACCTGACCTAAACTATTTTACAACTAGAAATGCACTCGGAAAGTGCAGATCTCCGCCAGGCCCCATCTCCCAATAGTAAATAATAGTTCTTTTAAATGCTAAATCCAGACAGTACCGGTAATCCAGATCAGCCCCAAAATGTTATCTGTCCCTTATCTAATTTCTGACATTTCCTGGAGGTTTCATCACAACCCACCCACGTGGCTCTGATGTTAAATCAGTAATCCAGATGCTTGAGGGTTCCTGGTACAAATCCAGTTTCTGCCATCCTAGTCACAGCCATTGTGTCCTTAGGCAAGGCACTTCACCCACTCCCTTGAAAATAATAATTCTAACTTTTTGAGTAAAACCAATGTTTTAATTTTACAAAACGTTATTGTATATTGTATACATCAATGTTATTGTATATTTATTACACTGGAAAAACTCACAATCTCACCAAGTATATATTTCTAATTTGAAGTCAAAATACACACTATATCGCCAAAAGTATTTGGTCACGCATCCAAATGATCAGAATCAGGTGTCCTAATCACTTGGCCCGGCCACAGGTGTATAAAATCCAGCACTTGAGCATAGAAAATGTTTCTACAAACATTTGTGAAAGAATGGGCCGCTCTCAGGAGCTCAGTGATTTCCAGCATGGAACTGTCATAGGATGCCACCTGTGCAACAAATCCAGTCGTAAAACTTCCTCGTTCCTAGATATTCCAAAGTCAACTGTCGGCTTTATTATAAGAAAATGGAAGAGTTTGGGAACAACAGCAACTCAGCCACAAAGTAATAGGCCACGTAAACTGACAGAGAGGAGTCAGCGGATGCTGAAGCGCATAGTGCAAAGAGGTCGCCGACTTTCTGCACAGTCAGTTGCTACAGAGCTCCAAACTTCATGTGACCTTCCAATTAGCCCACGTACAGTACGCAGAGCGCTTCATGGAATGGGTTTCCATGGCCGAGCAGCTGCATCTAAGCCATACATCACCAAGTCCAATGCAAAGCGTGGTGTAAAGCACGTCACCACTGGACTCTAGAGCAGTGGAGACGCCTTCTCTGGAGTGATGAATCACGCTTTTCCGTCTGGCAATCTGATGGACCAGTTTCGGTTTGGAGGTTGCCAGGAGAACGGTACATTTCGGACTGCATTGTGCCGAGTGTGAATTATGGTGTGGGGTTGATTTCAGGAGTTGGGCTTGGCCCCTTAGTTCCACTGAAAGGAACTTTGAATGCCCCAGGATACCAAAACATTTTGGACAATTCCATGCTCCCAACCTTGTGGGAACAGTTTGGAGCGGATGCCTTCCTCTTCCAACATGACTGTGCACCAGTGCACAAAGCAAGGTCCATAAAGACATGGATGACAGAGTCTGGTGTGGATGAACCTGACTGGCCTGCACAGAGTCCTGACCTGAACCCGATAGAACACCTTTGGGATGAATTAGAACAGAGACTGAGAGCCAGGCCTTCTCGACCAACATCAGTGTGTGACAATGCGCTTTTGGAAGAATGGTGGAAAATTCCTATAAACATACTCCGCAACCTTGTGGACAACCTTCCCAGAAGAGTTGAAGCTGTAATAGCTGCAAAAGGTGGACCGACATCATATTGAACCCTATGGGCTAGGAATGGGATGGCACTTCAAGTTCATATGTGAGTCAAAGCAGGTGGCCAAATACTTTTGGCAATATAGTGTATTTAAAGAAACTTAATACAAGTCACAATCCCCTGAATAGTATATTTTCAGTGAGACATAAGAACTTGTTTTTAGCCAATAGATCTTCTGAGGGAAAAATACTACTTTTGAGTGTCACCAGTTTGTTATAAGACACACAACTTCACAATACTGGTAAGTATAGCTAATAATAAGTTTTAATTGCTAATTTTCTATTTTAACAAATCTTATCAAGACAATTTTGACTTGTTCTATTGGCAGATTTGTAACTAATTACAACCAAAAATAACTTCCATCCATTTTCTACCGCTTATCCCTTTCGGGGTCGCGGGGGGTGCTGGAGCCTATCTCAGCTGCAATCGGGTGGAAGGCGGGGCACACCCTGGACAGGTCGCCATCTCATCACAGGGCCTACAGATAGACAGACAACATTCATACTCACATTCACACACTAGGGCCAATTTAGTGTTGCCAACTTGTACAAGCAAAATTGACTTGTAATGAGCAAAAAAAAATCTGCCAATGGAACAAGTCAAAATTGTCTCAGTAAGATTTCTTAAAATAAGAAATTGGCAATTAAAACTTATAATTAGCTATACTTACTAGTATTGTGAGGTTTTGTGTCTTATAACAAACGCTTGATGCTCAAAAGTAGTATTTTTTTCTTACTGAAAAATGACTATTGAAGGGATTGTGACTTGTATTAAGTTTCTTTAGATATTTTGACTAGAAATTAGAAATATATACTTGGTAAAATTTTGAGTTTTTCCAGTGATAGAACAAAACGCTAATTGTTTTGTTTACATAATAAAAATATAAATGTTACAAAAAAAGGCCATCATTTAATGACAATACATTTGTAATTTTTCTCTAGATGAAAATTTCATAGTTAAACGATAACAAAAGTGCAGGACAAAAAAGGGTCATCTTATACAAAAAAATATGTTGTTAAAATACTGAAAAATAAGCAATTTTCTGAAACCAAAGTGGACATTTTTACGAGAATTATGTGTAATTAAAAAAAATTTTTTTTTAGGAAACTTCGCCTGATTTTTTAAATTAGAATAATCTGTAATTGCACAACAAAAATACGATTATACAGTAATAGTCGGAATGTTAGAAAAAAAGCCATAATTCAAAATGAAATTACTAGTTAAAATGGTAATATTAAAAAAAAAAAAAAATGTAATTTCACAAACAAAACTAAAACAAACAAAAAAAGTTGCAGTTTTTTGGGGGTTTCCATTGTCTGATCTGTAGCACTTTGTGACACCCTTGTGATTAGGTATGAATAGCAATGATTGCACAGTGCAACACTGCTTGATCTGGTTCGACAGTTTTAAACTGGAACTGGAATTTGGTAGCTTGGTGTATTAAAGCGCGGCATATTATTTCATTCAATTTACTCACTCGGAACATGTCAAAACTTCACACACATTTTGCTCAAGTGATCAACCGTCCAAAAGGAGTGGGTAGAAGCAGAGTTTGCCTGGTCCCAACCCTGTGCCGTAAGCAGCAGAATTAAAAAAGAAAGAAAGAACCAACTAAACTCCCCCCATGAGCAAGCACTTTGGCAACGGAGGCAAGAAAAAAAGTCCCCAGTGGGAAGAAAACTAGGCAGAGAGAGAGGCACAGAGAGAGAGAGAGAAAGAGAGAGAGAGAGAGAGAGAGAGAGAGAGAGAGAGAGAGAGAGAGAGAGAGAGAGAGAGAGAGAGAGAGATTGAGACTGAATAGAGTAGCTTGAGTTGCAAAGTAACAAATATTTCAGAAACAGTACATTAGTATAAAGCAGAACGTACTCATATTCTTCCCCAGTCCCACAATGAGTACATGATAGTAATATATCAGTCACTTTACTTCAACTGTTCTTTAGTATACTTTGTAAACACCATCTGCTTGTACTGTTTCTTAAACTGGCTCATATTAGTACGTTGTTTACAGTGTTGGGTTAGTTACTGAAAACCAGTAACTAGTTACAGTTACTAGTTACTTTATTTCAAAAGTAACTCAGTTACTAACTCAGTTACTTACACCAAAAAGTAATGCGTTACTGTGAAAAGTAACTATTTAGTTACTTCTTTTTTTCTTCTTTTTTTTTTAAAGCTCCCATTAATGCCCTTTTTGCCTTCATTTCAGTACTGTTATTGCACTGGAGAATAATACAATCTGTTGATCAACTTGACATACATTTTTATTTTCCTTTTAACATAATGAATGAAAAACAGTGCAACATAAAAAGGCATTCCTCCTTTCTTTAAACTTGGACCAATGACCATTAATAAAAAACAAGTTTAAGTGCAACATAAGAAGAAATATCATCTTCCTTGAAACATAGGTAGTGAAATAAAGCCTGACATCTGGAGTGATGCTGCGGTCTTCCACACTTGGAGCCATGGATTGTAGAATCCTTGTTTTCAGTGGCAGGATCATTGACACAGATGGTGAAGTTTCAGTGCTCAGTAGAGATGTAACACTTTTGAGGGGTTTAAGCACCTAGAGGACCTCATCTGCCACTCTCACATCATCATCAGACAGGGTGACATTTGTCTTCAGGGTGTTGTGGGTCAATGCAGAGTATATAGCTGCCTGCTGCTCCAACATATCATAAGTGGAGTTCCACCTCGTTGGGACATCATGTATGAGCAGGCAGCTTTAGCATTTCTTGCTTTGTCTTAAGCACATGAGCAGCTGTTGTGCTTGGGTGGAAGTAAGAAACCTTCCTGATCCTCCCAAAGAGGCGCTCCATCCTATTGACTGAGATTCCCTTCTGTGATGCCAAATTCACTACATGTGCAAAGCACCTATCTGTGGTCCCAGTCCTGCCTCATTCTCTGTAATTATTTGATTTTTGGCATTATCACGTGTGACTGGGATATCTTTATCTTCTATTCCTCCACTGCTTGTGTCAGCACCTGCGCAAGGTGACTCTCGTAGAGGGGGCGTGTCTTCTCATCTCCCAGTCTGCTGTGATGAAGTGAGCGCTTATAGTTCCGCTGGACGTCCACCCGTCTGTCATGAGCGCAACAGATGATGCTCGGGATAGTTCATCCACAACTTTTTTCTTCTCCTGCTCATAAGGATCTGGCACAATCTTATTGCTGAAGTGGGTGCGCGACGGGATGTCGTAACGTGGTTCAAGCACGTTCAGCATGTGTTTAAAACCCTCGTTTTGCACAACCGAGTCTGCACTTATAAACACACCGATTCAATGGCGGGGGCGTTCAAGCTCCTCCGTTACTCCGCTCGCCATGACCACGCTGTGTGTGGACTGAACGTGACAACAACTTTTTTTTGTTTGTTTCATATATCAAACCGCGGATCACCTCCCCCCACACACACACACACATAGACCGCGCCTCTTTTCTTCTCTCCGGCTTGTGACAGAGGAAGATTCAGAAGAACGCGACACCGCAGCGCTTCTGTTTCTAGCCGATACTACATCAAAAGTAACGTAAAATAACGCAGTAACGCATCATGTAGTAACGGTAACTAAATTACTGAATTAAAAAAAATAACGCGTTAGATTACTAGTTACCGCCGAAACTAACGACGTTACAGTAACGCGTTACTTTGTAACGCGTTAGTCCCAACACTGGTTGTTTACATTATTTACCTAATCCATTCCACAGTTTAATCCCACATACAGATACACTAAATGTTTTCAAAGTTGTGCCTGTTTATAAATGTTGTATGTTCTGTTTATTACCGTATTTTTCGGACTATAAGGCGCACTTAACATCCTTTTTTTTTTTTTATCTCGACAGTGCGCCTTATAACCCGGTGCGTCTAATGTAAGGAATAATTTTGGTTGAGCTTACCTCAAGATATTTTATTTGGTACATGGTGTAATGATAAATGTGACCTGTAGATGGCAGTCAAACATAAGAGATATGTGTAGACTGCACTATGATGGTCTCAAGTAAACAATACCAACATTTTAAATGTTCCATTGAAAATATAGAACATAACACAGCGCTCAAAATTCTATCAAAATGTTTTAGTACGACTTTGGTAAGCTATGAAGCCGCACCGCTTGATGGATTGTCGGCGCATTAAACATAGGAGTATTATTATGGTGTGTGTATAAGGTAAGATATTATCTGGCCTTTTTTGTTTCGCAATATTATGCAAAAGCAACTTTTCTTACCTTCTGGTACCTGCTGATTTGTATTTGGGATCTGCATAAATCCTGAAAAATTGTGCGTGTCTGCCTTTGTAGTCCACTATCTTCTTGTTATGGGACATTCATCCTCCGCTGTTGCCATTTCTAATATAAAGTAGTGTAAAGTTCTTACTTATATCTGTCAGTAAACTCGCCATGAAAGCGCTAAAACATACCGGTGTAGTGAGTTTACATTATTCACCCAAGGAACTTTGGTTATTAAAGAGTTCCGGTCGGACGGTTTTTCACGGGACACATTTCCTGTGTTGTTGTTTCCGGATGAGGAGTTGCTGCTCCGTTATTGATTGAAGTAAAGTCTGAATGTCATTAAAACAGTTAGCGCCATCTTTTGACACTTCTTCCACTCCCATCCTTGCACGCTACACTGCTACAACAAAGATGACGGGGAGAAGACGCTGTCGAAAGTGAGCCACGTAAATAAGACCGCCCACAAAACGGCGCATCCTGAAGCGACTGTCAGAAAGCAACTTGAAGATGATCTGTAAAACATAATCTATGCAACATTTTGACCAAAGAACCACCATTACATGTTATGTAGACCACAAGGAAGTGTTTTACTTTTAGAAAAAAAATTATAATAATTTGACTCCTTTAATGTGCCCTATAGTCCGGTGCGCCTTATATATGAAAAAAGATAGAAAATAGACTATTACGCAGTGCGCCTTATAATCCGGTGCGCCCTATGGTCCGGAAAATACGGTACGAGGCTCCACTTAGACTGCGTCTTCTCCCCGACATCTTTGTAGTAGTTTTTAGCGCTTCTATATGGAGCCTTCTGACAGATATAAGTTAGAATGATACACTACTTTGTATTAGAAATGGCAACAGCGGAGGATGTATGTGAATGTACGAGCCAGTCTGCCCCACAAAAAGAGGATAGAGGGGGAAAAAAAGGAGCTTATTGACTACAATGCGGACTACAATGGCGGACTCAGGCAAAGCACTTTAGGTACATTTATACCATAAAAGATGGAGAAACCGCCGATGTCACAGGGCAGAAAACGTCACACGTCAGTGCAAATCCTCACGGCTTGTTTAGAGAAAATATGAAGGAAGGCAAGATTATTTTATAAATGTCTCCGCAATGCCTCCACGGATTTATTTCAAATTTTCAGGGTTTACGCAGATCCCAAATACACAGAAACAGGTAAGCAATATTATTTTATAAATGTGTCCGCAATGCCTCCACGGATTTATTTCAAATTTCCAGAATTTACGCAGATCCCAAATACCGTATTTTTCGGACTATAAGTCTTAGTTTTTTTTATAGTTTGGCCAGGGGTGCGACTTATACTCAGGGGCGACTTATGTGTGAAATTATTAACACATTACCGTAAAATATCAAATAATATTATTTAGCTCATTCCCGTAAGAGACTAGACGTATAAGATTTCATGGGATTTAGCGATTAGGAGTGACAGATTGTTTTGTAAACGTATAGCATGTTCTATATGTTATAGTTATTTGAATGACTCTTACCATAATATGTTACGTTAACATACCAGGCACGTTCTCAGTTGGTTATTTATGCCTCATATAACGTACACTTATTCAGCCTGTTGTTCACTATTCTTTATTTTAAATTGCCTTTCAAATGTATAAATTTCCCCCAAAAATGCGACTTATATGTTTTTTTCCTTCTTTATTATGCATTTTCGGCCGGTGCGACTTATACTCCGGAGCGACTTATAGTCCGAAAAATACGGTACACAAAAACAGGTACCAAATATAGGTAAGAAAAGTTGGTTTTGCATGATCAGGCTCCTTAACATTACTTTTATACTATCCTTTCTATGTTTTGGAGCCCATTTTATTTACATGTAATAAGGTATTTTTACATCTTATTTCCGATACTTTCACCTTTTAAAGTAGTATCAGCAGTAACAGCGGCGGGGTAATTTCTGTGTGAAATCCGCGCCTGTTATGTAAGAAGCAAAGGTCGCGTCGCTGTGCGAAAGCGTGCACTGTTGCAGCAATATCCTGCAACGCCGGGTTCTGGATGAAAGGCAAAGTGGGCTAATAGCAGGATCTGCAGCAATTTTGCAGGATTTCGACAGAAAAACAGAGGCTAGTGTGATGTAACTTA